>NC_092356.1:22980150-23280150 GCF_963676685.1 Mytilus edulis | reverse complement strand
AGAAGTACACAGATTTACAACAAATATTTAAGTTTTTCCTAACCTGATTAGAGATTCACCTTAAGGATTCTAAAACCATTTCTGTGACAAACACATTTAAGCTGTATGTCTGTGACAAATACATACCGTATACGTTTTAAAAGAGTATTTATCTTTTTTTTTCAATTTATATCAATGTGACAGCAACAAAAGTAAGGTTATTATTTTTTTTCAAAAACTTGTCTATTTTGGATAAACATGTGTTTTGAGTAGCTGTCACTATTTAAAACTAGAAAATTATTTATCATTTAAGGACGTCTAAAAGGCTGAAAACTTGGGAATTTTAAATGTTCCTTTTTTGTGGGTCACGTGTTTTAGGTTTGCTTACCTGATGCTTTAACAGATTGGACTTCCATTGGAATGATTGTGGACATTCATCACATCTATAGTCCCCTTCTCCACTTTCCATATATTCTGCACTATTACTGAAAAAAGAAAGGGAACATTATTTATGATTGCAAAAGGACGGGGAGTTAATAATCTTGTATATACCGGTCGTTTACTATAAATGGGATTCCCCATTAATTTAATAAAATCATAAAATGTTATTGCCATAAACGTGTGTGGTGTAATTGTTTTTTCAAGTACTTTCTTGGAAGTTTCTCATCAGATACAGTTATGAGTCAGTCTATTTCAACTTCATAACTTCATTTTAACTTCGTATATCAATACAAATAGATATGGTGGAATGTAATATAAAAAGTTCGAATACATTAATGATTGACATTTAAACTCATAATAGAAATTTAATTCTGTATGAGACCGTAATACTGAATATAATAATTGAACTTTATTGTAAAGAAGACTAGGTTTAATTCAGTGGCATTATCGTCTATCAAAAACAAGCTCCCATTTGACCCAGATTGTTCAAAGTTTTACAATGACTTGTAAGATATTGTCAAGTCTTTTATGCGTTTAACAAAAGGTAATTTTTCATAAGTCGTCATTTTTTATTAGAAATGAGAAATTAAGTTTGATTATGAAAATTCATTTAGTACATTTTGATTCGGAAATATTTTTCCTTTCACAGTTGTATAGAACAATTTAGTGTCAAACTTAATTTATTGCTCAAATAATTTTGCTAGCTCTACTGAAGTAGGAGCCACAGACGTAATGGCTAATTACTGTCAGAAGTAAGTTTTCAATCAGATAACATAACAAGTCATGACACTATTAACAAAGTGATCTTCACGAGACCCCGAATGTCAACAATACATGATATATTCATTGTTAAACTTTTGATAGCCTTTTTGAAAGATAAACTTTTGAGATCGTATTTCCATGCAAATTTTAAGAAACATTATTGTGTGGTTTTTATGTTCTTGAGTAACTTAGACGCAGTGTACATGTTATTCTCTGTCTTGACAAACAATTTGTGACCTCTAAAGTAGATCAAATATAGAGGAGGATTTAGAGGGGGCCACTGGGCCCGGGTCTACCCTTTTCTGGGGAAAATATGGTTGATTATATAGAGAATCACTGAAGCAATACCGGAGCGGGCCCCCTCTTAGGCAGTCAGTGGGTCCCCACTTATGAAAATTTCTAGATCCGCCACTGAAAAACATTTTTTTATTCATTCTTGTTATTGGGGGACATTCGATGCAATACTTCTTGCAGCAGCATATTTAGGATGAAAACAAAATAAGCATTTTAAGAGATCTGACAATAATGACACAGGAAATTGTAACTGCACGTCGAACATGGGTATGATGTATAGAAGCAGAACCTTTATCATTCAAAAGGACCCACAACATACCTTCGAAGAGTAGAAATATAGCAGTAACAAAAAAAAGACATTGTCGCCATTTTCCCATACCCAATTGGCAGTAATATTTTTTTCTTTTTAATACATACCTTTTGCCCTCTTCATCGGAAGATCCCTGGCCATTGGTTGGTATCATGTTTCTGGTACAAGAGAACGCTTGGTGTCTTTTCAATTCCTCTCGTGATGTAAGGATCGCACTACAATCTCCACAAGGATATTTTGCTATCTCTGAAAATAAAAAATAAAAATAATTTAAGAACTAAGTTATAATGATAACGAAATGGTCTGATATTCGTTTTATGTCTGATAACCTACAGTTTGATGATAAAAATAATTACAATTTATGATAATATTTTAAAATAATTCGTTTATTTTAGCTACTATTTGCTGACCACTCAAATACCTGTTCATTTTTCTTTGTTTTGTTTTTTTTAAACTTGAATTTATGGTGCTTTCTCCATGATTCTTATTAATCAAATCTATGAAATTACGTTTTGCCCTATGCAGGAATAAATCTTGTGCCTTTATAAACAATATGGTTGATAAATTCCCATAATGCTTAAATTTCCTCTTTTCAAAACTTTCGGTTTTATTTTCAAAGCATGATTCGAAAGCATCGTTTGGTAATAAATATGTCACTTTTAATAAAACTCATTAAATCAACACGAAAATTCACAAAAGATTTGCACTGATACCCATAAACTTTATTTGAAAGGAATACAAATTTATCTCATTTTATAGCCTTTGTCCAACTTTCAATTATTCCTTATTCAGGTATTGGATGCGGTAAATTTTCTCTTATAACAAAACATTTTCTCCTCTTTGAAAACGTAATAAGGAACAATAATAAAATTGTATTATACAATAGGATGGTGTCATTGCACCTTGAACACGCATCGATTCTGAACAATGGCGGAGCACCGCGGATGATAATTAGCGCTTGTGAAGACACTGACGACCCTCCCCTTTTGACATGTGCATACCTCAAAATCGTCCGTTCTTGGCAGATGTTGCATTAATCTTATCTAACAGGTTTATTGACAAACTTCGGTCTTACATCATAGGTGCAACGCTACCATCTGCCTCGGATAAGTCATTGTTATTCCGAATTTGTTTTGTACATTTTAATTTTTGGAAATGAAAAAAGTCATCTTCGCGTTCCATCTGCCCCCTAAAAATGATTAACAACTATCTCGTGTAATGAGGGATTAAATTTCAGAGGGTATAAATCTTATTATTGAGCACTTATTGAAGAGAAGATGTCACAGATTCAAAATTAAATGATTTTTTTAAACAAGCATCAATTCAAGATGTTAATTTATTAAAAAGAGATTTTAAAAGTGAACTTTTGAATTTAGTTCTTTTGAGGTTGTTAAAAATTAATCCTCAACTTTGAACGAATTTTTGTATTTATGAAAGAAAATTGAGCACGCGCCCTATGCACTTTTATAAATCGATCTATAAAAAACTTGGGATCTGCGAGTTTGCATTTAACCTTATATCAATAATAACATGGGATGCGGTTACAATTTAAAATCTAGAATAAATTGACTAGTTAAATGTGATACAACGTGTAAATAATAGGGAATACAAAAAAATATGAAATCTACACTTTCAAATAAATTCAATTCGAATGTTTTAAATCAAAGAAGATTTCTTTTTCTGTCAATCTCCCTATTTAATAATATTGTATGATGTTGAGGGTCTATGAAATTAAATATTTACCACAAAAGGAATTGAAACTAACAAGTGCAACTCATGGGTGAAAATATCTCGATCAAAGGAGGAAAATGAAATTATCTGATGTCTTTTATTATATATCATTCAAATTTAATGAAAGTGGTCGTTAAAAGTGTGATTTTGAGATATTTACACGTACTTATACATCCGTTTAAATTTAATGAAATTGATGAGCTCGCCTGTCTCCTCAAATATCAATTAAATTCTTTTAAATTTTAATTTATTTGGGGTTCAAAGCATTATTTGGTTTGTCATTCTGTGGTGAGTACCTTAGAAGGAATTTAATTAACCGAACTGTATACATCTTAGACTAGATATATCTTTTTATCCATAGATTCTCTTCACATATATGACACGGTGGGTGAAACAAATTATCAATATTTTGCCTCGTCACTATTTTGCCTCGTCACTTATGATTACTTAGACCCTTTTACTACTAAACCATATAAATGAATGCAATTTCATTACAATTAGGTCTTTTTACTACTAAACCGTATAAATGAATGCAATTTCATTACAATCCGACCTTTTTACTACTAAACCGTATAAATGAATGCAATTTCATAATCATATGCCTTTTTGGTGAGATAAATCACGGTGGGTTCGAAAAGTACTTGTAATGTAAAGGTCAACTTGGGTGGTTTTCTGAATGTTTTCATTTTCCAATAATTGATTATAATCGAATACTCGTCGTAGTAATAAAATATCTATTAATAATAATGCAATAGTTTACCTGAAATGTTTGCACCTTGCACTTAAGAAATGAAGTCGACAGTATAATGAACTATAGTTAATTACAAGTATTTTAAAAGGAAATTATATTTTTTTAAATTAATTTATGTTATATATTTTCAGAGCGTCTTATTCAGCAGTACATATCCCTCCCTACACGTGTCCCTCCAATCGCTTAAGGTACATAAAACCGAAATTCTGCTCGAAGTCAATTCCAAACAAAGTTTTAAGTTAATAACATTTACAAAGAAAAATAGAAGATGACAAAACAAAACTACCTTTTCTAATAAATACTAACACAAATTGTAGAATTTATCAGTAAAGTGCCACTTATGTTAGCATTGCATCTCGAAAACTTTTAATTGGGCCACAACCCTTTAAACACAAAATTTCTGAAACCGGCTCTTTTTTCTTAGAACGGCTAGACACTTTTGTACATTTTTTTATAATTTAATGTGCTTATTTTTTTGTTTAGTTCTACCAGAGGCATATAATATATATTGTATTATATGTCTCTGGTTCTACAAACTGTTTTTCCTTAATTGCTATGAATACATAGAAGCTTGAAGTATTGCAAGGAAGATTTCAAAAATATACATCTCTATATGAATAAACATTATGTACAACACCTTAATCTGTTAATTGGACTTTATGGAATAAAAATACGATTAATTTCAATTAGCTTATTTAGTGCTATCTTAAAAGAGACAGTTTAAGATAACATGTCATATTTCTCCCCAAATCTTCTTAAAATTGACACTAACCACGTGACACTAACGATACTCACTTTTTTTTTTACAATGAAGACGTCTTAAAAAGTCTCTTATTCTAATTAATAAACAATGACCGTCCAAGATGTGCTATAAATACGTCCTAAAAGTCTCTTATTATAATAATATACAATGACGGTCAACTCTGTCCTGTTTACGTGAGAAAATAAATAGTAGAATGAAGACATTCGCTTCTTACAAGTTTACTATAGTTGTAGTAATTTTTCGGATGATTGATTTTGAGGTTTCTGTGGTATTATGTACCTATATATTTACCTAATTTTCATTCACAATAAAGAAATATGAGACTCATCTTACTACCCCAAACATTGTTGGAAAATAATACTGCCAAATCATGGTAAAAACCACTAGCTGGGGTTACCGAGTACGAATTACAGGTGGGCGTGGCTCAACAATTACCTGTTGATTGCCTTTCAAGTTTATGATATTTTTATCATCCCATATTGGAAATAATAATATTAAAACGGTACCAATTGGAAAATCATTCTCACAATATTGTCTTAGATTTTTCGAGGTTAACGTATATTATATAAACTATGGCAACCAATTAGCTAGTATCAATAGGATTTTTATGAATTTAATAAAATAAAAAAAACATTAGATGGTGAGAATGATTTAAATAAAAAGGAGACTGCCAACAGAAATTGAGAAAATATGAACATGTTAACTATGGTAGTAACTCTAAATTTTATGAATGTATAGAACAATTATTTTTGAAGGTCCAAATGATAAATCTTGTATTTTTTTATTTAAATTTCTTGTAATATATTATTCTTTACATGTATTTTTAACAATATCTTGAATGTAGAGTCTTGAATGCGTGATGGTTACGAATTGATATTAATAAAAAATAATAATATGTACATCTATAACAACTTCAAAAGATATTAATGTTTCAAAATTAAGAAATGTTTCTTTGCACATCGTGTTATTTATCTTTTATTTGAATTTCTCAAATTACTTTATTAGATTTCTTCAAAGCTTTTATCTATTTAGATAATTGTGTATTGCAAAGAATCTTCTGTTGAACTTTTCCCGTTATAATTGACAGATCAAAAGATGACACGAAGACGGCGACAAATAAATAAATAAGATTTTTCTCAGCATTCACAGGGATTCCTTCGGAATATAGATTAACATAATCGGACAATTAAACATCACAGTTAACACATCAAACAGATATGTTATGGAACATCTGAAGACGCCTGCAACAAATGCATTTTCGTCAATTGCATTTTTAGCATTAGTGATTAAATGTATTACAATGTTTGACGTAGGTTTACTAAAAAACTTTCACTTTCAATAAAGAATAATAAATCAAACATTAATAATTTTAAAAATCAAACAACCGGAAATAAAGGTAATAAATATGAATTGTTTTAAATGTCTTTATTGATTGTGAGGAATTAAATTGGAATTTAGATCATTTCGTCTTCTTCCCGATTAAATGTAAACATTTAATATTATCTTACAAGACAAATAAAGTTTTTATTTTCAAATTGGAATTTTTTTAACTACGGCCGCTACCTTGTGTTCTTTTCTAATTATTGACATTAGTTGATAGCCATCATGATCAATTACAGTTGCAATACACACACATACTAATTCTTGCATTATATATTATGGGAAAATTAACATTTTACAATAAAAAGTATACGCATATATTCATGCAAATAAACATATAAAACAAGTTGTCATAAAGACAATTGTATTACAAATTTAAAAAAAAAAACATTTAAGTTTCAACTCACCGTTATCAAAAGCTGAAAATCCCTCTGTCTGTTTTTCCGAATACACTGGGTCAGTTGAATATAACAACATCTCTTGACCGGCTTCAATGTCCTTTATAACTTTATAAAATACCTAAATAGATGTGTCAATAATAAAACCTTTTTGACAACAAACTACTTTCATAATGTGTAACCGATAATAAAATCCAAATTTCAATGATAAAGAAAAGTATTGGTTTTGATTGGTTGAACGCTTGTCATTTCAGAATTGATTAGCCAATCAGATCGTCGCTCATAGTGGTAGGTGATACCGGTTGATTGGTGATTATCTTTACCCTATCTTCTGTAAGGTATCACATTACGGCTTAACGGGATGATTGACAGGTGGTTACACAGTGGTTTTGTAGTAAATAATAAAGATAACGGATTTCTCTGGTAATACAGTCGGATAAAAAATGTATGATATTGACCAAAATTTTAATCACATGAGTATTTTAAGTGTTTAAGAATAATGAAATTGTTTTAAATCATTAAAATTTCAAACAGATTATTTTGTGCTTCTCGCCTACATTAGAGCTATTTATTTCTCTGCATAATAAACTCATATATTTATAAAAATATAAATTATTGCGGCATTTCTGTTATTTGGCGATGAAAATTCCAGATCATATTCACAATATAACAAAAACAGTAAATTTATGCAAAATTATACATTCTTTTCCTTGTCATCTTTTTGTTTCATAGGGATTTGTGTAGTAAGATGCTACTATACAAACCTTGACAGATAGGCACACATTTTAATTTTAATTTTCATTACATTTATTCATTTGTTCAAATTGATTTGATTTTGTTTTTTATTTTGTTTAGCTGAATATTGTCGAATAATTTACATGGACATTTGTGAATGTACATAATAATTATTGAAATGTGAATAAAAAAAATGCAGTAGGTAACGAAATATTTCATAAATGGATTTCACAATTTTACTTTAAAACATATCTTTCTACTTTAGTGTAATTTTAATAACATCTTGTAACCCTTTTTGAAGCCGACGGAATGTTTATTTATGAGTTCATCGTTTTGATGAGAAAGAAAATTTAACATAATTTTAACAAAATCATAAAAATGTGACACAACTTTATAAAAATATCTCTTTCTCACGAAATTTCGTATCATCAAACGAAATTAAACACACGTGTTTCTCTTAATGTTCCTCGAAAAGTTTCCATTAATTATTTAGTACTGCTTGCAGTGCGAACAAGTGGCATATCATCAACTCAAGGGCTAAATATTTGCTATGTTCAACTTTTAATAAGTCGTTATAAGATTATTAGAAACACATATCGCAATCTACAAGTGGCTATAAATTTCAAGCATCTTTCAGTTAGACTTTTCCTGTCTCGAATAAACACGATGACATTCTGATACTAATTAGAATTCTGCATGTACTAAGTAAGGAGAAACACTGTCTAAACTCCAATACATTCAATTAGTGTCATCAAGGACAAAGAAAGATAGTTGATGAAACTGACATTTTCTTTCATTTTCACGCGCAGAAATAAATTTTATTTGACCTGACTTTTCACGGGGTATAATACGAAACAGTGTCTAGCTTTACTGGATCCCGCCGCGTGATCTATGACAGCTTATGACAAGATGAAAGAAATTTACATTTAATCATTTTAAATTGGTGTATTGTCTTTACACATATCTTACACATATTTCAAATAGTTTTAATTACTGTCTCAAGAAGTTGTCGGTTTCAGAGTAAAGTGATTCAGAAATGTACATATTTTATTTAACTTGTCACCACAATAGACAGATAAAATCTATATTTATTATTCGTAATTAACGATTTTTAAAAACTGCTCAACATGTGCGGAGAACTTAAGGGTCATTGAAGTACAATTTGTATCCGAAGCTTTCAGTGTCCGATTCATCTGGGAAAATTGTAGAATTAACATGAATGAACTCATTTACATAAGTTTACAACAAAAGTTCAATAGTCACATTCTTTTACTAGACAAAACAAAAATCAATCTTCAATTACAAGATTGAACAAAACAACTTGTCCTGAACACACATGATATATTTGCCACTGGACAGTAAACACTAAACAACCAATCTTGCACGATACAAAGTTTTGGAAGGGCAAGATGTATACATACCAGCTTCCTTACATTAAAGTGAATATATATATAGATTTGATTAAACGTACTTTAAAGAGAAATACGAGGGAAAAGGGTTACGATCCCACACCCTCAATTTCGATCAACTCGTTGGCAATATTAATTTGATGCGACTGCCATGCACGTAAGAGGTTTAGCTAGCTATAACACCAGGTTTAATCCACCATTTTCTACATAAGAAAATGTCTGTACAAAGTCAGGAATATGACAGTTGTTATCGCTTCGTTTGATGTGTTTGAGCTTTTGGTTTTGTCTTGTGTCTTTTTTTAATTTTCCTCGGAGCTAAGTATTTTTGTGATTTTACTTTTTTCTATGGATAAATAGGTTTTATGAATGCCCATAACATTTGCATGTTTTCGGATACTCAAATAAATAGGTAATATGTATATACCTTGCCATTTATATGTTTGGCCATCATGTTGGAGTTTTCGGAATCTGTTGACCTCCGAATGAAGTTCAGCCATTGGAGCTCTCCTTCCTGTTCATTCATTGCCGTACTTGAACCCTAAAAAAATACAATATGTTGTAAAACATCTAGAAAGGGGACTGAATGTAATAAATATTAAAAAGTACCAGAATATATGTGAATATGCAAGACAAGACTTTTCGCTGATAGCCATCAAACATATATAGAAATGACAACGGTAAAAGAATATGATAAGAAGTTCTTTATGTTAAATCAAAAGTCATCCTTTATTCGTTTTAAATCATTTTTGTAATGAAATTCTAAGATAAAAAATTATGAATTAAATGTTTACAAATGACTATATATTTCTCAACTTTATGACACCTAGCCTTGTTATTAATACAATCCTATAATTGTTTTACACACTTGGGGGACAGTTGTTCTTAAATATCATCACATGTTATAACAGGTAAACAAAACAAAGAATTTTTCAAGATCATTGACTGCCCATACAAACAAATATTAATGCCATCGCATGACTGAAACCCACTATCAGTCGTGTATCCAACGACTGTCCGTTATGAGCAACAAAAAGGCGAGTCCGTAATATCGCCTCGAAATTCGACCCTCGACCGAAACCATCACTCCAGTGCAAAATCATTAAAATCTAGTATGAAATCATTTTCTTTTATTTTGAATCAATGACTATCTAAAATGAAACTTCTGTTTTTACCTCGATAACATGCCATTCCGCAAAATTTTTGAAATGAAATGTGAAAAATTTGATATCATGTTATATTTTGACATATGTGGATAGAAATTAAAAGGAAACTAACATCTATGACTAGTTTCATTAAGGAAATATTAAAGTGTCCATTTCAGATGATTGAGATGTCAACTCACTGATCATGCTGAAAGGGGGAGGTTATATATATCACCAAATTATATATATGAGGGTCTACGTAGGACGGGGGTAGGGGTGGTCTTCACCACTTTATTCAGATTTTTTTTTTGTTGCTAGTTCCACTGTAGTTTTAAGTTTATTTTTGACAATTATCCTGTATTCGGGGTTTTTTTTTGTCGTCGCTAGTCCCTCTATTTTTTTTTTTATTGAATTTGATAATTTTTCTGTATTCTTCTATTTATTATATGACAATTCTTCTATATTTTCAAGCACCCCATTATTCTCAAACTTTATGCTTTATGTTCTAGGCCTTTTTTTAGTATGTTAACCCATTATTCGCAAACTCTCTCTATATATATGCTATATGTTTTATGTCAATTATACTCTTTATGTTTTACCCATGATTCTATATATTCTGTAAACTCAATACAGTCATCCAGACTCTTCTTTGTCAATATAGTCAAATGTCAACAGATATTGAACCGATAGTTTATATATAGTTCAAAACAGTCTCTGGTATTAAAGCATTCTTGTCGGTGATTTAACATATTAAACAAAACAGTTCAAAGAGTGGAAGAAGATATATAAAAAGATATATAAAAAGGAAATTCTAGATAAATTTGAAACTATATGTCAACCTGTGACTTTTTCTCTACACTTCTTTACTTTCTTTATTCGCATGAACGGTAACAAGTTTAGATCTTAGTACAAGGGAACGATAATTCAATCATAGTGTATAGTTGAAGAGTACATGGGCGCTGTCAATCATTAAGTTACTAGTTTTAAACATATTTATTTATAGTGGATTGGGAAATAAGTTTTTCAACTTATATTAATCCCTTTCCACTTTGCGGGTGCGAGTGCTGCCTTGTAGCGGCATTAGCCTGCTCTTTTTCGAATCTACAAGGGTGTCTTTAAAACGTGCAAGAGATATGGCTCCCTCTTAACATGGGTCCGCCATTTATCGTCCCCTTCCGACGGACTATCATCGTTTCCTCAAGACTATGATAGTGTCAAGGTTCAATGGAGAGCCGAAAATTTAGTCCCTGAAATTTTCATCCCAGACAGGAATCGAACCTAAGGTTCCAACTCTTGAAAGCGAGGCTGCTCTGACCTCAGATGGACTTTGTAATTGTCCAAGTCCCTTTTGGTCATACAGCTCCCTCAATATTCAACTTTTTACACGTCACTGGCTTTCATTTTTTAGGGATTTAGATTTATAATAAATTTGGACCCAGCAAAAGAGGGGCTAAAAAAAGACAAACAGACAAATAATAGTACACAAGACACAACATAGAAAACAGAAGACTAAGTAACACGAACCAAACCAGAAACTGGGGTTGATCTTAGGTGCTCCGGAAGGATAATCAGATCTTATAGAAAAGTGCTTCGGACGCACCAAGTTGATACAGTGTTATTTTCGCTCTATAATTTTAGGCCACAATTATATAATGGTACTGAGTTGGGAATGTAGGCAACCTATGAACAAAAAAAACTGTAGAAATTAGAGTAAGGCTTAAAATATGACACCGCAATTCCTCGGCTCAAGATGAGTTCATAAAAGTCGTAACGTGGATGCCAATAACTATTTGTCACCGTAAGGCCTTCAATGATGGGCAAACTTCATAGTGATCCCTAATATGACCAAAAGCAACGCGTGTTCATCAAGTGCAAGTCAACTGTAGTAAAAATAACTCTATGAATGTTTAAAACTACAGATTAAAGCACATGCTACATATTTAATCGCATTATATGCAAGTTTTCACACTAGTTTCATATAGGCACACACACTCACTTCCCTATACATATTTGTACTCCCGAGGTCAAGTCATTATTGTTCTTTGCGTGATCCCACTGTGCGAGATCGAGGCTCCAGCCAGATTCATCTTATCTTGTATTAAAATATATGACCGTGATGAATTTGTCATCTCAAAAATGTTTGTGTATTTGACAACCCTCTTAGACAAAATATAGGTATTTTATCTTAAGATCAAGATCTACATTGTCCGGGAGATGTCACGGGGAGCATGCGACCATATGATACTAGTGGGATCCTAAGTGACATCTGTGGGCCAATCCAGAGGACATCGAAGTTCAAATTTAAATATAGGAAAGTAAATTTAATTTTTCTTACTATATTGAAATTTTGGGGAAATTTTATAAAATATTTTTTTATAAAAAAAAGTCCGGACACTGGAACGCAGTCTTTCGGAGATCCTTCAACAATTAGATGTCTCCCATCGAGATCCCATTTTTAGCAACTGCAGCCATTAAAATAACTCATATTCATTTCAGAAATTATACGTTATTTCGTTGGATGAAACTAAATATCGACATGTAGCAACAACATTTTACTCTATCTACAAATTTTGACAATACAGGAAATGATCAAAATGTAATTTAATTCAAATTTAATTGGATTAGTTTTCCATCTGCCTATTTTGTTTTTAGTGTCGTCCGTGTATGTTTCATGGTGCAATTGACAAGAAATTTATTTCCTTAATTAAATCGATTTAAACGATTGGTTTAATTTGTAAACAAATTACTGTTATCTGTAGGTGTCAAGAATTAAAGGTCACCCTTAAATTTCAAGATTGTATTCATAAGGGTATATGACAGTAAAAGAACGGGGGTAGGCCACCCAACGATTTTTCAAGATTTGTGGCCCGATACCGTCGTCATCCTACAAAGGTAAACAAAAGAGCCTGTCTTCGCAGACACGTCATTTTTATCTGGGTGATATATTTGGAAAAAAATCTTGATTTTGTCGTTGACGAATTATCCTTGGGTTCGACTATTCCTTGTTTTGACAATAGTCTGGGTCGTGTTTATAAATGCAATGAAAACTAATACATCTTGAACTACATGTAAGTGCACTTTTCAGCCTCAAAAATGTCAAAACACTGTCAAGGGGTCAAACCGCAAGGTATAGTTAAACGTCCGCCAGAATATGCAGATCAATTTTCAGACAAAGAACGCAGAAACCCCTATATATATATATATAGCTGCCGTTTGCAAATAAATGTGTTTTACACTAAATACTTAAAATGATCATATCTATATATATATAACCAAAAAATCAGGAAAAAAGTAAATATAAATTGTTTCAGAAACTTGGCTGAAAAACTTAAAAGTTTTTAAGTTTTGCAATATTAGATTTAATGATGAATAGAGCAATTACTTTAAGTGTTTTGAAGTGTTTTTGTGCATGGTGTTTACATAAAAGCCTGATACATAAGTATGATTTAAAGAATATATTTTTGAATCCGCCGTGACTGTAAACAATAAAACAATGCTGTTTTTTTTCCCAAACCTTTACAGTGGTATATAAATATAACATTATAGCCATGACTTTTCTGACAGATCGGTAGTTTATGTACTGTTTTATGTTTATATCTATTCAAATTCATTCAAACTACATGGAGATCGCTTTGTTTCATAATATTTGTTCACGAGATGAACACTCAGTCAACACTTAAAATGGGAAAATAGGAACAAAATATTTTTGGGTGTATATATTTTTTCTAAATATGCATATTGTTTCCGAATTTGCAAAAAAAATCTGTTGGAAAGGAGGAGAATTGCCTCATTGACATATTCTAAAATATCAATCATATTATTGATGCATATAAGTTTGATTTGTCTGCAAGCATATTGCTGATGTACCATAAAAAAAACTTGAAAAATCGAGTAAAATTTTATCTGTAAGTATATATATATCAATATCATAATATGTAACAATATGTTGTCTCGATATCCCAATAGCACGATTTCGAATCGCGGCGAGGGAAAAACAAAAATTTGATTCCACAAATTTGCAGATTTAACGTTGTTGTGCTGATATTTTGAGTATATATACATTGTAACATTTTTATATTAAATGTATTGTAACTTATTATTAATTAATGCAAGTCATATCAATTTTAATCAAACAATAAAAATGAAATATTTCCCATTTTTTATTGGTGCTAGAAAGTCTCCAAACTTGGGAATTAACGTATAGATACCTGCATCATTCGGTGCAAAATTTGTTATCAAAATTTCAAATCATTCATTTTCCATTTTTCATTCAACAGAAATTGACAACCAAGATAAGACAACCAAGGTTACAAAATTAATCAAATATAAGTTACATTACAAAAAGATAAAGCTATCAAATCCTTAATCAGTAATTCGATTTCACTTTTATTCGTCTATCTCGGGTTAAATTGTCAAAATGTCGGAGTTGCACTGACATGCAAGACAATATCTCGTTGCAAAAATATTACAAATAAAATTACTTTTCCCATATCATCATGTCACATTTATTGTATATTTATCATGTAACTTTTTTGTAACAATGAAAATCTATCAAAAGATATGAAAATTGAAAATTGCAACATTTAATTTGCAATAAAAAATATTAAATAGTTAACCCCATGCATGGAATTTAATTCACTATCAAATAATATTTTAATTAAGTCATTTTGTCATTATCAATGTTATATAAATATGCTTATATTGCATCTAATTCAATAAATTCACCCAAAGAGTTATTGTCCTTTGATAACTGGCCTTCACTCCGAGCGAAAGAATGTTTATATTTGGTTGATAATTTGATTTTGATGGATTCCTGTATAAATATTTCTTCTTCTAAAAAAGGCACGACTGACCAAAGGTCTAAATAAGATATCATTGGAAGAAACACATCGATTAAATTTTGAAAAAGATTATTACTTAGTATTCAAATTCGTTTTTGTTTTATTAAAAAGGTATTATAACGTTGTAAATATATATATAAAAAAGATGTGGTATGATTGCCAATGAGACAACTTTCCACAAGAGACCAAAATGACACAGAAATTAACAACTATAGGTCACAATATGGCTTTCAACAATGAGGAAAGCCTATACCGCATAGTAGGCTAAAAAGGTCCCGAAATGACAATGTAAAATAAAACAATTCAAACGAGAAAACTAACGGACTAATTTATGTACAAAATAATGAACGAAAAACAAATATGTAACACATCAAACCCTTGTTTCAATCAAGTATTCGGTTTTAATCAAATTTAGAATTGGATGGAAGTCTTTTTGAAGTTTTATAAACTTTTTAACCTAGAAATTTGCCAAACATTTTACTAATGCAAATCTTCTTCAGCTTTCTACATCAGCACCACGTTGCAGCGACATGGTTCCTCAGTGGGATCTTCGATCTGGTTTTTTAATTTCTCTTTATTCCTTCTTAAAATGACAAAATACGACAAACAAAATGCTAATTTAATCATCTAAGTAGCCAAAACCTGTAACAGATGTATTTTTCTGTCATATTTTCATTTTTATTTTATCATCATTTATTCTTAAACTCGTCCATCAAGTGCGAGACAGATTGCATTAATATCAATACAGAAGTTTTATATATTGTCTAAAGATTTCATGATTAGAAAAGCTGTTATGATTTACCCTTTTAAGCCATAGACCTATTCATATTAGTCCAAGATATATATGATGTTTTTTTTTAAATGGAGATAAATTTATGATCTTCAATTTTTCATCACTGCTTTATTTTTCGTTGTTCCAGGGTTGGTTTTCTGCTTACATTCATATGCATGTCATGCACACTTATGTGCATCTGCATGATTATTTATTTCTCATATACAGTTCCTTCATTGTTTGGGTTCAAAGTAAACTGAAATTGTATTGTACCACAATTGTACAATAAACTGTAAATGTGAAAATGTTTGTAGGAAAAAAAGGGGGAGGGCTTTAAATAATTTTTAGATATTTGGATACGGACCGTCCCATTTGTGAATTTAACTGAGGGCCACGAACTATGTTACTTGTGGTGCACATTTGTTTAATGACTTTTTTCGTGGCATACCTTCAAATGCATCACTAAATAACGTAGCAGGTTGATTTATACGCAAATTTTAAGACCCCCTACAGCCTATTTATCATCACCCTGTATTTTCTTCTCCTAATTGTAGGACAACCTTACACATTCCCTTCTATCGATCAGGCCTCTCCACATGTTGTCCTTTTACACCATCAAAATTATTATTTTTTGAATGAAGACAATAATGTCTTTATCATGCCTCATCTAACCTTTCTTCAGACACACTTTTATACGGTACTTAATATCATTTTGATACTTTTTATCATAAAATTGAAACGAGGTACGCACACAGAAAAGCTTCTGTACATATCTACTCATCCGACGAAATGTTCCTTTCCTTTTGAAATTGACAACAACTGCCGCGCGCATCAGCTTGAGCGATTATTGCTTACTGAGGACCGATGAAAATATTTACATAAAATAAATCAAGACCGTTAACTTTATTTTTATATAAAATCTCAAAACCATAAAATGCTACAATATATAGGCTGGCCGTTTAAAAAGCTGATGGTATTAATTACGCATATGCACTTGGATTATGCATTAAAAACTATTTATCTATATACTAAACAAATTAATGCTTTGCAGATTTGCGCAATGTAACCTAATGCTGCAAAATTACAACATTTAATCAAAATCGATTTAATCGAAATCCGTCCCTTTTGTAAATCTTTCAAATTAGAGCAAACATGCGTAGTTTCAGTCGTTAAAGTGTGCTCGTCTATATAGATATAGTGCACGAGTTCCTGGTTGGATTTCAGAACCAATCAAATCAAAGTCTTTACAGATAAAATTTGCTTATTTTCAATTTGAATATTTAGTTTAGATAAGAGTATAAAAACAACAACCAACAGGTTATGATCTAATTAAATGATTAAAAATTATAGTATTGACAGATAAAAACAAAAATGTATACTAGTATACAACAACATTATAAAAACTTTACAACAAGAACCCAGTCAAACTGATCTCAAAGGATCCTGCTTTACAAGTGGCATCTGTTTTATTGTTGGTGACAATTACACATTTAGTTGTAAAACTCATTCGGGGAGTTTAGAAAAGTCGAAATTATTTCTATAATAAAATCAGCTAAAACAAATAGCCGTTTTGAGCATGGTACAAAAGACTGGTATAGTAATTAAACTTTTTTTAAGTTTCTAAATTCATTTGTAGACATCATTTGTTAATATTTTTAACGAATTAACAGCTGTTTATGTTTGGGAACATAGACATATCATGCATCGATCCTATATATATATTTACATAAGTCTTAATGATTTTTGTAGATATGAAAAACTAATACGGTAAAGGCAAATTTGTCTATCACTTATACAAGTTTATATTAGGATATTTTAAAATAGTACAAATTCATGTCATATTAACCATTAGGATATAGATAACCTGCACTAAATGTCAGTACGGGCTATCCCGTCCAAAAGTTACCAAAAGTGACAATGTACCTAATAACAGAAACCCGATACGGGGAAGAACTGTCATGAAATGCGTGTCTCCGCAAAATATTCACATGTTAATTTACAATACCTATTACATGGTTCATTTATAAAATATTGCATGATACTAAAACTGGTTGGGGATGAATAAAATTGAAAATATCTTATCTGTGGTTATACATCAATATGTCAGGACAATATTAACCCTATACGTTTGTACACACAGACATGTGTTTTGAATACACAAATAAGGAACCACGACACACCCAAAAAAACGAAACCGTATAGAGCGACATGAGATATATATACCCACAGGAATGAAACTGATACAAAAAAATATGTTGTTTAATTCCATGTTACTAATGATTATGCTGAGAGATGCAGGATTTAAAAAAAAACCCAAGTCTATAACAGATCCTGACGAAAACAGCTGAGTACCAGTAAAACACACAGGTAACTATCGAAGTGGTAGTGAATTACATAAAGTACAAATAATGGATATAAGAAGATGTGGTATGAGTACCAATGAGACAACTCTCCATCCAAGTCACAATTTGTAAAAGTAAACCATTTAAGGTCAAAGTAATGTCTTCAACACAGAGCCAAAGCTTACACCGAAAAACAAGCTATAAAGGGCCATTCAAATGACCAGTATGTAAAACCATTCAAACAGGGAAACCAACTGTCTAATCTATATTAAAAAAAGAGAGAAACGAGAAGCCTGTGTAAATCAAGACAAAACAAGACAAGACAAGGCAAGACAATTCAAGCATATATGTAAGACTTTTGAGCATCATGATCAAATTTATTATGGGAGTCTAGACAAAAACGTGATTTTAGTTAATAGTCAAACATCGAACTTTCGTACCCGTGTCGTGGAATTCCCGATATGTATCAAGAGGAAAATTATGTAGCACCACTTTCACTTTTTAAACAAATATTACGTAAAAAAGAAAAAAAAAAGAACTTTAATCATGTAAAAAATGTTAACAATATAATTTATGTTGTTTGCCTACCTGCATATTAAGACATGTAACGATCTCAAGACGGAAAAATCCAAATAAAATAGATAACCGAAAGGTAAGCCTTGTTTGTCATATCTAAACGAAATCAAATGTTTTGGACTTTACAACCACTTGAGACTAATGTTTTATAAATTCTTTGTGCATACTTAAATCTTAGTGATCTATCGCTCCGTCTAAACAAAAGGTATAACATGTATTAAGAACCATCAGATTTATGAGACCTGCCACTTCTTCGTGATTTCGACGCCCATCTTCGGTGCAGGAATAGATATGATTGTAAACTTCCTTCTTTTGACTTTATCTGACATGTTTTGTTTTATACCATGCAATACCCATTGATATTGTCGCGTTGGGGTTATTTTATTAAAAATAATAATGTGATATGAATGCCAATGAGACAACAACCAACATGCAGATACCACATGAAATATAGATGTTAGAACCTATAAAGGCCTTCAACAATGAACAAAATCAATTCCGCATATGCTGTAGCAAGTTTAAAATTCCCAAACTTGCATGAGTGACCTTTGTATTACTAATGGGAAGGCACATTTGTCTTTCAATGTCCGGTTTTAAAAATCCGCACGAAAAAAGATTTGCACTTAAATCGCAAAACTATCAATAGACACGAATGTTATATCAGTTAAAAGTTTAAGAATTCATCTAGTGAACAGGTTATAAAAGACTTCGTTGTGAATAGACCCCAACATTTTTCCATTTGATGTACTCGACTTACACAAAGTAAAGGAATAAGATCCATTGATACAAAACTATGCCTGTGCTCAATACTAAAGCATACAGTTGTCTCTATAGACTAGAATACAGTATATACTCTGATTGTCATGATTTCAACAAACGAAAAATTAAATATAGACACACTTACCCCTGGAAGGCTCTCCGACTTCACGAATTTTTTGGGACCATATATTCTGCCACTTGAGACAACGATTTTAGTAAAGACTGAACAAGTACCAGATCCGGGAACAGGCTTAATTTCAATGTCCGCTGGAAATTCTGTTTTACCCATCACGCGCGTTGGTTCAGGTTTTGATGGCGTCAGATCCATTAATTGTTCACTGGTTTCACTGTTGCAGTCTAATTCTAAATCTGATTCAACATTTTCTTCAGGTTCTCCTGAAATATAAACAAATACTATGAACAATAAAATTGAGAATGGAAATCGGGATTATGTCATAGAGACAACAACCCGACAAAAGAACAGAAAACAACTGAAAGCCACAAATGGGTCCTCAATACAGCGAGAAAATCCCGCACCCGGATGCGTGCATCAGCTGGCCAATAAACACACATATGTACTAGTTTAGTGATAATGGACGTCCTACTATATATATAAACTTCGAAATATATATATAAGAAACTAAACATAAAAATTTTACAAGACTAACAAAGAACAGAGGCTACTGACTTGGGACAGGAGCAAAAATGCGGCGGGTTATGAACAGCTTGCTTTTTATTTTCCCGGAAAATGAGTCTAAGAGCGTCGTAACGGGGAAATAAGTTTACGGCATGTGTTTCAAAAATGAAGTACGACATAACCGAATTTTGTCACGAGTTGAGATTTTGGAAGGATACACAATTATGTCCTTTGCCCAGTGCAACAATATTGCCTTTTCCTAGTGTTAGTCAACTAGCTTTTGATTTTAAACATATTTTATTCATTACGATATGAAAAGGATTGAGTCAACTAGCTTGACAAGTATACCCCTTGTCTAGTGCTAGTCAAAGTGACAAATATGGCCTTTGCTTAATGTAAGAAAAGATGACAATAGTATCCTTTGCCTAGTGTAAGAAAAGTTGACAATAATGTCCTTTGCCTATAGTGTAAGTTAAGTTGACAGTTTCATTCCTTTGCCAAGCGTTATAAAGGTGACAATTATGACCTTTGCCAAGTGTTAGAAAATATGCCAATTATGTGTTTTGACTTTTGCAAGTAATGTTGAAAATTATGGCCTTTACCTAGAGTTATAGTAAGGGTAGAAATGTAAAACCAAGAATAGAATAGTCTGCAATCACGTGCTGAACTTTCAATAGTATTTTTAAACGCGTAGCAAAGACGGCTTGATAGCAATTTTGGAAAAACCTTTTGCGATTTGAATTGTTTAGTAACTTAGGTAAATAAAACAGGATATAGGTAAAACAGAAATGGTGAGAATTCTGACACTTATAAACTTTAAATTGTCGCAAAAGACACAAACGGTGACAATAATTTAAGTCAATGTTGACTCTTGGTTACAAAGAACTAGGACTTCAGATCACGGACTTCCAACGCATTCAAGTCAAGTACACCGATATGTTATTTGTCACTTATGCTTGAAATGCACTCAAAATTTATGCTTTATTAAAAAATGTGAGGTTATATATTAGTAGTAAATTAAGATAGAGGTTCTTTCATCATAAGACAATAATCATAATGACTCGTACAAAAAATGCCTTTATATAATATGTTGTACAAACATTTTGGAATTGTTGTCAGAATGAGGCGTGCTTTCATTTCTTTTCAAAGCAAATAATGACTGTTTAAGTTTGGATGTGGATAAATCTCTTAGTATTACAAAAAAGTTTCCCACGATCAGCCTGATGCACGAGAAGCATATAACGCGCGTGCAGCAACTTATTATTTAATCGTGTGGTGCACCAACCTTGAAAGGAATTGTTGCAATTAACATTCAGATAGTTGGCTTCTCAACATTTTCCCACAAAACAGACAATGGTTTCAATTAGGTCGGTTGCATTTTGTTCTAATGAAAAAAAGAGTTATCTTTTCAGATTCATCAATTTTTCTTCTGCATCATGCTTTGAAAATAATATTGATAATTTTTGGATAATTTGTTTTCTAAACTGCAGATCTGGTTAGTAACACAAGGGTTTTACAAAGCAAACATTTAGCTATATTAATTATATTTGTTTGAAGAGAAAACCATGAAATTGACAAGCATTTATTGTTAAAATCAATATAATTATTAGTAATTATATACCAATTTAGGTGAAACTGACAAGAAGATAAGGTAAATTTATTAAAACATATTGAAACCGATGCCATATTGTCAATGGATTGGATGCGAGTTTTATCAATCAGCTGACAGACGGCCGGAAGTGACATCAGGGAAGGATTAAAGAATTTTCATAAATGCAGGATATTCCGGAATAGATGCGACGGGTAATTCAAGAGTTTAAATACCTTATAATGCTATTGTGTAATTACATTTTCGATATGTATTCAATAAAACTGCCTTATCGAGAAACATTTATCTTCTAGTGAAATTGATCTTTTTCTTAGTCTGTTGTATCTTTCGTTTTTCGCATTGTGGATTTTAATAAAATCAAAATGGGCGACGATAAACCCTTCTAATATATCATTGTCATTAGAAAGGAAATACGAAGATTGTCTTTCTTTCTAAATAAGTCTGCGACCAAAATTACCCGGGGAGATTGAATCACCGGAAGTTATTTCGGAATAGCGGTGTGCATTATCAACGACCATAATTTCTTTTATCGCCATTTTTGTCTTCCTTGGTGCAAATTATCTGATTTTTAAATTACACAAAAAATTAGATTACAACAAAAAATAATCGTTCAGTTTTTGAATAGTCATGATGTTTCAGCATTATATAGGACAACCATTTTTTTTTTATATTTACGTCTGCTTAATAGAGAAATTTCACAATTTAATCTGAAAGGAGATGTCGATCAAAAACTTTCAACTGCTTCCTATGTCACGTTCGTTTTGCCATTTAATACGATGCATGACATTTTTGAAAGAGAGGCGAATGGTAACGAAGGGATATTCAAACTCACAAGTCGAAAACAAACTGACAATGCCATGACAAAAAAAAGAAAACTACAGAAAGACAGTACAAAACACATCAACTAAGAATGTACTTAGGTGAGGTTTTGAATTTGTGTCAAATGTTTTGACTCCTTGGTGTTTTTTCATACAATACAATGTAAGATATTTTGCCCCATAACACACATTTATTTTTTCATATAAGACTAAATAGCTCACGAAAGGTCATTTACCAAAATTTTAGAAGATTCTTGATTTTCTTTTTTTTTTTTTTTTTGAGACCCCAATAATACCAATGCAAATATAAGGTAAAAGCCCAAGTCAGCCTTTTCCCGCCATATTTTAAATCTCAAATATCTCGAAAAGGAGGTCCATGACCTATTAATATTTTTAGCTTATTTTTTATCCTTAATTAATGCTCTACCAGCTTATAGTCTCAATTTTAAATTCTCAATTTATTAATTTTCACCTAACCTCACCTAAGTACATCCTAAAGGAAACACAAACCTATGAAACGCCATAGCTGTCTTATTTGGCATGTACTATTATAAACTCTGGATATTTCACAAAGCGTTACACAATACTTTTGCACGAGTATGATTTTAATATTAGTAATCACTAAAAATGGTATATCTTCAAAAATAAGCTTCAACGAGTCTGTTATGACTGATGTATATTAAGGCGCTATTCAATTACTATATATTGTTTATTTGGACATTAAATAAATTCCATTACATAAATATGTTTTGATTTCACATGATCCCGATCGATAACATTGTATCTGTTTTGAATAAAACTGAAAAAATAAGTATGAAAGAATCCGAATGTCAAGATCTATTGTTACTGAAATGATTTTTGTCGTTTTTGAAAGCCTGATCAAATGATCTCAAATTGATATAAAGGAATTAAATGGAGATGTTGAGAACACGACAATAAGACACCAACCAAACAATAGAAAACACCAACTTGATGACGCATATAGATTTGCCAACGGTGTTTGACATCAGACATGTCAGGTGAAGATCTAGAAATTTGAAGAGGCAGGGTGGAACTGGAAAGACAACATTAGAAGTGGGGTAAATAAAAGTTTATTCAATAGCTATATATGTAGTCACCATACGATGGCCTAGTTGCCTTGCCACTCTCCCAAATCAGCCTACGTTACGATGAGTCTATAATACAATACCAGAAGTCCATTACTGAAAATAAGTAAAATTCTAACAGCCCGAGGATAAAAAGATGTTAATAAATTGACGGAAACACTAAAATCTGCTATAAGTCCAATGAATTTATTTTTTTCAACAAACCAATATTATCACTATGTATACATACATTAATTGAGTTGGTTTTAAACCAGGAGAGATACAAAGTCATGGAAAACAAAACCAGTCACCTTAAAAGCAAAATATCTCAAGAAAAACGAAAACTCCCTGGGAATAAACTTGATAGTGTTATAGCCATTCAATAGAAAACAAGATATATTCATGTTTATTTTAAAAGCACAAAGCAAGGTTGTAAAATGACCTGCTTCAATGAAGATCCACCCCGAAACTATGAATCAAACTTACAAATCATGTAACACGTACCCAAACTTGATCATCAACCCCTTACATCATAGATAATTACTGCTTATATCAAAGATAAAAATCTTCACAGGTGTTTGAAATTGATCCTCGTTAACAGCTCTTCAAAATCGAAGTTATCAAAGACCCAATCAAAAATTTGATACATATTTGTATTTGATACCATTATACTCATATCTAATAATAATAAGGCCTTTAATAACTTATTACATCATTATTAATTGAGAAAATATGAATATATAATCTCAAATTGTTCTGCACGAGACAGGTCATCGCCGGGTGTTACATATCAAGAAATTCAATAATTTACTGAACGATGATCTATTTGTTTATAAGGATATATTTTGTCATAAAAACATATAAGAAGGTACTTGTTATGATTCCCATGATATTCATAGCATTGTCAATTCTAATTCGGACGACATAGAAGAAGATATCGTTGTTGGCGGTCCATACATTTTGTATCTCCTTTTATTTTTTTCACACGCTATTATAAGCCTTGATATGAGGGAAATGAAAATGAAATTTCGGAAAAGCTGACACACACATTGAAACAGGCTAGAATTTGAATGCAGTCTCAAATCAAATTTCTATAACTGATGACCTCATTTGGCATGATTTCCATGGAGGTTTATAACACTAGATATATACTTTCGAAAACTAGCACGTCTTTTGTGTCATTAAAAATTTCAAGATCTATATAAAAAAATATATAATTTTTAATTTTAGAAATTTTACTTTTAATTTGCTTTAAAATTCGACAAGTTTAAACATATACATACCAACCAAAATCAGTGAATACTCGAAGACAAAAGAAAAAGATAAGCTTGCCACGACTTCTTTCTATGATTTTAACGTTAATAAGATCAAAATAAAACATTAAGCTTTATTTTATTGTATAATGTGATTTTGATAGAATTTCGTCCATCTGTCATCTTTTATAACATCCTAATTTTAATACTTGTTTTTAGGGATTCGCGACTTAAAACGTCTTCTAGTGTTTGTGCAACAGGTGAGAGAGATTATTAAAACTTTTTTTTACCTCAATATACTGAGCGTGCAAAATTATTTCACTCCCATTGACATCAAACGGGGATATAACCAAATTGCAAATGTCAATCCGTCCTTTAAGTTTTACGAAATGTGAATGCATTCATATATGATGGTCGAAAAGGCTGATGATTTATAAAACATTTGTTCTTTTCGATGTCGTTTAAAATATAATGATGAGGCAAAGATTGTTTGTTGTTCAAATGTACAGTAAAAAAATGAGCAAAATATGCTAGTTATATTTAAAGGTCAACTCTCTTGAAAAGTCAGTTTTCTCCGTTCTCATGGACGAACATTATATAAAGGTTGACTGTACTATTGTACTTTTTTTCAGCAGCATCAGATGGTAAATACAATTTTGAAAGTAAATATACCGAAACAAAGTATTGAGACATTAACTCGAAAATATCTTTAGGTAGAAATTTTGGAATCAGAATAAGATTGTGATATACAGATTTAAAAAAAAGAAATATACCGTGTAATAATCCAATATTGCAGTTAAGATTTGTTTGACATGCTTCTCTTTCCAAATAAGAAATAAATATTAAAGAAATTTTTCATATGGATAATATGTAAAATGGGTTTTAAAATGGTCAACCAATCGGTTCATTTGTATGCTATGGAGTAATAGAATACATTCATGTACCAAGTTGGTTATATGACAGTTGTTATCCATTTGTTTGATGTGTCAAGTTGAGCTTTTGATTTTGCCATTTGATTAGGGAGGCCCTCATGGGGGGTCCTAGTAATCACATAATCACCATTTTTTTGCCAATATAATCACATAATCATTAAATATTTGCTTATCTTTAGTAATCAAATAATCATAAACTAAAAATACAGTCCTAGGTAATCAAATAATCATGAAATATTTGGCTTAATAATCAAATAATCATTAAAAAACGGCCAAGTAATCACATAATCAAAAACCCCATGAGGGCCCTCATTAGGGAATTTCCGTTTTGAATATTCCTCGGAGTTCAGTATTTTTGTGATTTTACTTTTTTTGCTGCTGTAGATAAGCTGTTCAGTATATTTACTGATGGCATATTTGATGTGTGGCAGGTTAGCGGTAATCGTTGCAATTGTCTCTATTTTACTGCCTCAATATCATTCAAAGATCGATCCTTCTTAGGAAAATGATTTTCGTTTGTCAAAAGCTGGCGCACTAATACATCGTTGACATCAATGTATTTAAAGACAAGATGTTTCTAACAACATTATAGCTAAACATGCAAAATAAGTCCTTTTGAATATCTACTTATGATGCATAGTCTGGTATAATATAGACATTTTTACAATTGATTTTCGTCTTTTATGTGAAAATTTATATCTATTATAAAAATGCATTGACTGTTGATGTTATTAAGACTATATACATGTATGACGATTGATGTTTTATATCAAAATGTGATTTTTCGTTGTTGCAGGCCGTACGGTTGCCTATAATTGTTTACATCTATGCACTTTATTCGAACTTAGTAAATAGTTGTCTCATTGACAATCGGCATACTAAATCTCCTTATTTTCATATAAAATTTTGTTTTGTCTGTATTATTGTGACCATATATTTGTTGTCTTCGTTCGACATGTTGCGTTTTCTTAGTTTGTTCCCCCTTCTTAAGACATAGATTAGAGAGAAAAGTAAATATTACAATGCTTAAGAGAGTACATGTAGATAATCCGGGTTCTTTTTGTGTGAGTCAACAGCAATTTAAATATTCTGGGTGAGAAAATACACAAAACAATAGAAATGAACAGGTCTTTTCCATTGTTGATCATGACCAAGTTTAATAAGTGTTTTATCTTTATCTAAGAGGTCAGTCAGAGAAACTTAATTAAAATTTCACATGGTCAGTATGCGCTTGAGTATGCGTAGAATAGTAAAGAATGTAGCAAACACTAAATATGAAGATCTAATGATATGATTTTCTCACTTTGAATTTACTAGTCTAATTTTACGGTATTTCATTTTTTAAATTATTGAATGAAGAAAACTGTGAAATATTACAAATTCCCGTGACAAAATTAAAAGGTCACTTGAGTGAAGTTTCGCTACCGGTAGGTTATCTACAAATCTAAAATGTCAAATTCGATTAAAAGATTCTAAATGACTCTGATTGTTCTATGGATTGTAAAACGCACAGAAGGTCCTGACAGTTGACATGCAAACGTTTCAAGTACCCGGATCTTTTACTTCGCAGCAAATTGCTTGTCTAATCTTCGGTAAATGTTGTCTTTATAAAACTGTCACTACAAATTTTATGATGTTAGGTCACGAAAGATTCACCTAGGGTCATAGGAGGCGAACCTGACGTGTACCTGTCACGGACAAAACTACCCATTGGTGATTTTAAACTAATATATTTTATCCCGCAACAGGACAATAAACTGATAAATTGTTTTTATTTCTGTTCGAACTGCTGGATCTCTCATGTTCCATAACATTTGATATCTTAAAGAGAAATTAACACTGGACACTTTTAATTTGCAAAACACTCATTTGCAAATCCGCCGCCGCCTCAAACAAGAGCTACAATATCATGTATATAACCAAAATGTGCGGAATTACATGGGATTCAATAATTTCATTGGTTTTATACTGTTACTTTCATATTTATTTTGCAATTTGAATTATAAAAACATGGGATTTTCAATATCCCATGGGACAGGGCAAAATCCCATGGGATTTACCATTATCCCATGGGATTTTGGTTAAATCCCATGGGATTTTTTTTGGTCCCATGGGATTATTGTAGTCCCATGGGATATTTGTTGTCCCATGGGACAAAAAAAATCCCATGGGATTTTTATTATCCCATGGGATTTTTAATATCCCATGGGACAAAATAAAATCCTATGGGATTAAAATTATAAATATATATACATAAATATAAAGTTATGTGTATGTTACAATGAATGCTGTTTGGTAGTAAAATGTTTTAAATGTATACGAGTTTTTTTTATATTTTTTATATATACATTATATATAATTTTTTTTAAATTTTGTCACAAACATGTTTTTTATTTGTTTATATGACAATAAATATTATTCTTATTTTGGAATGTATAATAATAATATTTTACAGTCAAAGAATAAAGTCCTTTCACTGAAACAAAATGATGAAATTTCTAAATAAATGAAAAAATATTGTTTTGAAATCTTTGTCTTGTTTATTCTATTATGAAAAATAGAACTGAAAAAATATTTCATATTCTGACTGAATAGTTCACTCTTTTCATGAGGTAAGATTTTCTTTGTTATAGGTTCATTGCAATACTTGTATAGGCAAACAATTTGAATTATATATAACTTTGTGGTGTACATAATAGTATGCTTATAATTGCAAATTTATAATATAAACACTTTTTGTTAAAGTTTTTGC
Source organism: Mytilus edulis (assembly GCF_963676685.1). Classification (NCBI taxonomy): domain Eukaryota; kingdom Metazoa; phylum Mollusca; class Bivalvia; order Mytilida; family Mytilidae; genus Mytilus; species Mytilus edulis. Next base: position 23,251,679 of record NC_092356.1, on the reverse strand, counting down.
TTTCTTTATTCACAGCTTGCTATGTACAATTATTCAGTCCACTATATAAGAGTGAAGTCAATAAATAATTTCATTCACTAGAATATTCCTGCAATTCTTAGACAAAACATTTTTTTCAATCTGTTCTTCAAAGATCTTCCTCTGTACATCTTTATTGAATAGAGAGATTTCAAATGAGAAGACAAAGCAAGTTTATTTGGACAACAACATTCTAATATCTTGTTCATTCGTTCCATCTTTCAATTGATAATTACATTGTTGTATTTATATGATCAAGTTCTTGTGCATCAATGATCGTGATGATATGACTCCTTTTTGTTTATAGTCATCATGTTGAAATTTCCTCTTTCAAATAAATGTAGGAAAAAACATGTTCCATTTCAAATTAATAAAAAAGTCGCACTATGGAGAAAAATATCAGCTTTAAGTTTCCCGTTCAGTATTGATCTGTGAATGTTGACCATGAAAATCCAGATTTCTGACCTACAAATACACAAACTCAAAAATTATCAGTGAAGAGATCAATAAAATGGCTATTTTATCATGTTTATGATTAATATGATAAACTTTCATTTAAATATTCAAGTACTAAATTACAGAAATCGCTTAAATTTTATAATAGTTTAGTTAAAGTACAGCTTATTTAAAATTATAATAAAAAATATAGGCCACCGATGAGTTAAATAAGATATTACATTTTTAATGCCAAAAAATGGCTTTTTTGCACCAAAGGGAGATAATTTGGAGCTTTTTCAATGATATATGCATTTTAAAAGTCATCTGGGGCCAAACCGAATTGATTGTTTTGAATGATTTGGTGTACCATATGATAAAGATATAAATAAATTGAGTTATGAAAAAAAAATATTAAAACATTTTTCTGAAATTGTTATACCCTAGAGCCTCCTTAAATGTCATTTGATCTCTATTGGAGAAATGTCTCATTGGAAATCAGACTGCTAAGTGTTTCTTATTTTTATATCAACCCAGCCATATTATACCTGTCTAATATCAGGAGCTTGTACATAGTTCAGTGGTTGATGTTGGTTCATACCCGTCATTTTTATTTTTCATAATTTTTTGTTTTTATAAATTAGTCTGGTATAATTGACGTTTGAATTGATGCTCTGTTTCAAATTTGGTTAGTGTTGACTTTTATAGATTACTATAACATGTATAGGGTATGGGTTTTCTCATTACTTACAGGTCATCAATGGCCTCTAATAAGTAATTACAATGCTTACATCCACTAAATTGAACTCTGATGGATAGTTTTCTCTTTCATCATACCACATCTTATTTTAATAAATATTTAATTATTATTCAAGGACAAAATTTTTTATAACAGTGGACTTACCATTTAGGCTTTGTTGACCTCTGTAAATCTTATTTTGTTGATAATTTCTTCTGTTTATAGTTTCCCCTTTATCTTTCATGTTCTTGCCCTACACATAAAAGGGTAAACATCATTTAATGACAAAAATAACTACTACATGTATTACATAATTAGTAGGCAACTGAAAATTTTGTCTTATTTGTATATAACATCAACTTACTCATCATTCTTGCTGTTCAATATCATGAATATTATCATTATTCTATGAATATGAGGTCACAGTAAAATTAACCTTGGCAGGCAGACATCTTTTTTTATATGATACCTTGTAGTCATTCCATACAACAAGTAGACCTATGCTTAAAAAATCTAAGGCCAAAATTAAAAATATGTTTGTTTCCCCTCCCCCCACACGGGTCAAAAATAAGCGCCCGGGTCAAAAAATTATTTTCCACAAAAAAATCGAAATTATTTTTTTCCTGAAAATAATTTGTTTCCATTTTTGGAAAGTGCTTGAAAGCAGAAGGATTGATAATCTAAATAAATACACTCAAATTGAGCACAAACAACTGATAAGTGGCCTGGACTGGACAAGTCAAACCATTCATGTGACCATGCTATGACAATCACATCCAGTTAAAAAAAACTAGAGGCTCTCAAGAGCCTGTGTCGCTCACCTGTTAATGTGTTTACTGATGTCGGCCATCTTCGTTGGTAGGCGGGGTCATTAGACACTTTTTTTTTTAAATAGATACCCTAGTATTATGATTGTGGCCAAGTTTGGTTAAATTTGGCCAAGTAGTTTTAGAAATGATTTTTATACAAGTTACAAAAATGACGAAAAGTTGTTCAATATTGACTATAAAGGGCAATAACTCCTTAAGGGGTCCTCTAACAATTTTGATCATGCTGACTTATTTGTAGATCTTACTTTGCTGAACATTATTGCTGTCTACAGTTTATCTCTATCTATAATAGTATTCAAGATAATAACCAAAAACTGCAAAATTACCTTAAAATCACCAATTTTAGGGCAGCAACCCAACAACAGGTTGTCCAATTCAACTGAAAATTTGTGAGGGGATATATCTTATTCTGATGGACATTTAAATCTTGAAAGATTTGCCCTAAATGTCTTAGTTTCAAAGATATAAAGCAAAACCTGCATTTTACCACCATGTTCTAATTTTAGCCATGTCGGCCATTTTGTTTGGTAGGCTGAGTCATCGGACACATTTTTTAAACTACAAACCACAATGATAATTGTGGCCAAGTTTGGTTAAATTTGGCAAAGTAGTTTCAGAGAAGAAGATTTTTAAAAAAGTTACAAAAAATTATGAAAAGTTGTTAAAAATTGACTATAAAGGGCAATAACTCCTTAAGGGGTCGACTGACAATTTTGATCATGTTAACTTATTTGTAGGTCTTACTTTGCTGAACATTATTGCTTTTACAGAGTATCTCTATCTATAATAGTATTCAAGATAATAACCAAAAACTGCAAAATTTCCTTAAAATAACCATTTCACAGGCAGCAACCCATCAACAGGTTGTCCGATTCGTCTGAAAATTTCAGGGCAGATAGATCTTGACCTGATCAACAATTTTACCCCATGTCAGATTTGCTTTAAATGCTTTGTTTTTTGAGTTATAAGCCAAAAACTGCATTTTACCCCTATGTTCTATTTTTAGCCATGGCGGCCATCTTGGTTGGTTTGACAGGTCACGCCACACATTTTTTAAAGATACCCCAAGGATGATTGTGGCCAAGTTTGGTAGAATTTGGCCAAGTAGTTTCAGAGGAGAAGATTTTTGTAAAAGTTTACAGACGACGGACGCAGGACGACAGACGACGAACGCCAAGTGATGAGAAAAGCTCACTTGACCTTTCAGGTCAGGTGAGCTAAAAAAAACCTGCCTTCCTGGTCTGTTTACAAAGGGTAGACCCGGGGAGGGGAAACAGACATTCTTTTAAATGTGGCCTGATAAAATGACAAAACCAAGAAAACTTATCATTGACCAAAGAACAATAAAATGCGGTTATGGTTTATATATGAATCTGCCATTCAGACATGCACACCTTACAATTGTTTCATATCTACCAAATATAATCTACCTGTAACTTTAAACATATGATAAACTGACAAAACAATGCAGTGTTTCATTGACCAATGAACCATGCATGAAAATGAGGTCAAGTTCATATAAAATATGACAGACAGCTAAGTGCATCTTACAATTATTTCATTCACTAAATAAAGGGGCCTTATTGCTTACAGTATCCGGAAAATTGACCAAACCACAAAACTAAATATTTTCAAAGTTCCTTATACCCTGCCAATTTTTTATGGTTGTGCCTGTTCCAAGTCAGGATCCGATAATTCAGTGATTGTCATTTGTTTATGTGTAACATATCTGTTTTTCAATTTTTTTGTACATAAATTAGGTTGTTAGTTTTCAACTTTCAACTTGGCTATCATGTGTAAAATCATACAAGTGTTGGGAAAACAGGAAGTTGTCGAGTGATGAATCTGAAAATGCATCACACGGTATAGCTGACTTATTTAACCCTGAAACCAAATTTCAGAAATCCTTCTATTGTAGTTCCTAAGGAAAATGGGACAAAAAATATTCATCGGACGGACTGACTGACGCAAGGATGGATGGACAGACAGGGGTAAAACAGTATACCCCCCCCTTTTTTTAAAGTGGGGGCATAATTTTAATACGGGGCTATAAAAACCCATGCAAGATGTCAAAACAAAAAGAAGTAACCTAATTCTTACTTGTTAGGGGCTATTTATTTATTGTCGGTTATACATATAACAATACAACATATTAAAGGTCTGTAGAGCTTTTATCCGACATACATATATATGACCATGATGACAAGCACAATACATTTGTACATGAAACATAAAGCTCATCACTGAGATAGTAGTCTCAGATAGAGGGAGGCGGGGTCAACCAAACTCCCCTATTCAATCTGAATGCAGGACAGAAAGTCACAGTCAAAAAGTCACACACTGTCACAGGACAAAAAGTCACAATTTAGTTTTGAGATTATTTTTCTTTGAACAAGAAAACACTCTTTTTGTATTTTTCTTGAAGTTTTATACATGAACATGATGTAGCAACTTTAAATTAAAATTTATTAAAAACAAATAAATCAGTGCATTAGGTTTGCGCACATTACCATTACATTTGCGCACAAAAATCATTACGTTTGTGTGCAGCTTTTGATTACACTTGCACGCATTTTTTAACATGTAAATATAAAAAAAAAGATATAGTATGATTGCCTTTTACAGCTGACTATGCGGTATGGGCTTTACCTCGGGCTTTGCTCATTGTTGAAGGCTGTTTGGTGACCTATGGTTCTTAATGTCCGTGTCATTTTGGTCTCTTGTGGACAGTTGTCTCATTGGCAATCATACCATACCTTCTTTATATTGGCTTATGGTTGAAGGCCGTAAAGACCTCTAGTTGTTAATGTCTGTGTCATTTTGGTCTCTTGTGGACAGTTGTCTCATTGGCAATCATACCACATCTTCTTTTTTATATTATGAACAATTTCCTAAAATTAAAAATGAATATATGTAATAAAAAGAAGATATTTCAAAATCTTTTTTCATTTATATTCAATCAATTGTCAACAAATTGTTTGTGACTTTTTGTCCTATTAACTTTGTTACTTTATGCCTGAGTTTGACATGTGTTTGACTTTTTGTCCTGTGACTTTTTGTCGGAATGTCCTGTGACTTTCTGTTTTTGCAGAAGTCCAGGGAGTGTTAAAAAATCACATGTGCAAGTTGAGAGTCCACACTTACACAGGGACTACACAATACTTTTTCAGAATGTCAGCAAAAAAAGAATCACTGGTGACAGGGGAGTGTAACCGATGAATTGATCCTGAATCAGATAAGATTTTCCCGGTACGTCTAAACACCGCTCAGGAGGACCTCCTGGGTGCACACATGCAGGGCATACAAAGTGCACTCATGGCAGACCCTATATAGTCGCCGTCGTATCTGCACACATGATGGATGTATATATTCGTTATAGATCGTCATACACTTCTCATTTTAGAGTTAAATTTGCAAGCAACCTCTAAAGATTCTAAAATAATAATGCTACTAAAAATATATTATTTCCCCCAATTTTCGCAATTTTTTCGCCATATAAAATATTTAGGCGATTGTACGTAATGTGCTTTTAGTGAATATAAACGATGACGAGGCCTCACGAATAAATATAAATATGAAATATACTGGAACATCGATTAGCATAGATCGAGCAGCAGAATAAACTTCCACATAAATCTCGAAGTTATTTACGCCGGATAATATAGACTGTGCTCCTGAATAAAGTTGTCAAATACATTAATTTGTGTTTTTTACTTCTACAAGAAATTTGATTCAAATGCTAATTACGCACCATTTGCTGAGCAGAGAATCATTCTAAGCCAGGAACCGTCTATACTAACTGATAACAGTAAGAATAGAAAGTCTCTGTAAAAAGGCAGTCAATACTAACAGAACTGCCATGTATTAACTTAATGATACATGTACATCAAGTTCCAGCACCTCACCAAGCACCCTTGCCTTGCATACTGAGATGGCAAACTGGTGTGTGTCAGTATTTAATATAAAACTGCGTAGGTTCATATCGTTTGATTCAACGTTTGTTTGGTTATTTTTTAGGATCGTTGTAAAATTATATCTAAATCTTTGTTAAAATACGATTTTAAATTGTTCAATTCTTTCTATTTCATAATTTTGTCAAAGTCTACTTTTTAAAGTTTTAAATTTTACAGAAAAAATGAATATTCCAATTTGATTTGAAGAAAATCTTTTTTGAACTGTCATGACATGGTGTTGCAAAGCTGATTACAGGTAACTATAACATACAGTAATTTTCCATTACGACAGTGCGTGTATTCTCGGGTGTGTATAACGTATAGTTTTCTAGAGAACATCCTGTCTACGTGTAATACAGATTGATGACATTATACAACATTTGTTTGGTTAAATGTGATAAGGTATCTGTGTCCATTCCCTATTTCAACACCACTAATTTTTCGAAGAAAAAAAATCAAAAAAAAAATTATATGAAATTAAGAAGAAAAGTAGCAAATATAAACTTCATTAATTGCGCATTGAGTAAACATAATTCCAATATTGCATGAACAAATCCGTGAGAAAACGTATATATACATGTATGAATAAAGATGTGTTTTAAAAGACCTATTGGCATTATTTCACACTAGGACCTAAGATAACTAGAACTAAGCAATGGTTGATCCAGAAATTTTCATAAGTGGGGACTCATTGACTGCCTTAGAGGGGTCACGTCCAGTCATGCTTCCGTGATTCCCTATATAATCTACCATTTGTTTCCCAAGATTTAGGAGGGGGGCTGGTACACACATATATATATAAATATACCTCTGCGGCCATTTGAAAAGAAGGGGGTCTCAACCCAGGACAAAAGGGGGAGGGGGTGGTTCCAACCATATGTCCCCATTCAAATACATTGATCGTTCAAAAAAAGGGGTGGTTCCAACCCCCGAAACCCTCCCCCCTGGATCCGCCACTGATACCTAGTATGCATATAATTAAGAACAGCTTTGAATATATGCATATAAAATAATGGTACGTTTAAAAACCGTTCAGGATCTCCTGGTTGCACACAGGACATTAAGTAACTTAGGACATGTATATATAATAGTGAGAGTTCAGGGTATACATTCGATAACTAACATATTTTATAATTTTGTAATTTTTGTTTTGATAAAATCAGAGACATATAATACATGTATTGAGACATATATAATACATGTGTCTCTGAAAAAATCAAACCATCTTTAAAGAATTAAGTTATTTCAGTTTGAATCGACTGTCTTTTGCATTAGAATTCCAAAACGTTAATGTTATTTACAAATGCCAAAACCTGCAAGAAAGAAACATTTATATTCGGTGATTTTTACACTAAACGTTTTCGTAATTTGTTTTAAAAATATTAAAAAGTACATGTACATCGTTTTTTCAAGATTTGTATAGTAACTGGTTTAAGGTAAGGTTTGCGTACACAGGGAGATAACTCGAATTCAAATAATTGAAAAAAGGAGGGACCCGCCATTTTGAATTGCTTTGAATAACCAATGTTCGATAACTACAATATTATCGAAAATAAAACAACACCTACCTCAAATTTGCCGTTTTGGTGTAATTTTATCAAAATTTGAATCGTACAAGTAACGTTATGACCTTCAGTTTGTTAGTTTTCATTATATGACGTCACGTTTATCCATAACGTCTATGTGCAAAAACAATTCATTAAGTTTCGCGGAGTTTTATTTTATTTCATAAATGTACATTTTTATGCCCCCGCTGTAGCAAAGGGGGCATTAAGTTGTATCTTTGTCTGTTTGTACGTTGATCCGAATGTACGTATTATAGTGTACGTCTGTTTTTACAAAATTGGTTTCCATTCTCTTACTTTAGAATAGTCTTCCTCAACCAACTAATATAAAATTTATGCACAATGCTTTTTGCCACAAAAACACAGAATAGATTTTAATTTTGATGTCGTCACTTTTACAGTTATAGATTTATGAATGGTCGGACAGGGGATATCTTTCTCCATTCTCCCGTCCCATTTTTCTTGTCTCCCGCCATAAAAACTAAAAAAACATCAACTGATGTATGGGAAGCTGATTTCAATAGAAATCGGTCTAATATTAATGTGTTTTTTATGGCTTGTCCCCGTCTTGTCCTTTCACAAGACAGGTTTTGTTGATTCTGCTTCAAGAACCCCGGTAACTTTTTCACTGATTGTTAAGCTGTCTTTTATTGAATTTGTAAGTCTGATGCACGCCGATTCCGATTTTTTATACAGTATTTATACATATAAATACAAATTATAGAAACGCAGGATTGAATGAAAACGGCACATTTTTGTGACACTTTTAGTCAATTTAGTTTAAAAATTTACATAATGCGCCATGTGTTTTACTTATAGAGAATGCATATATTCTCAGATAATTTTATTGCAGAGTTTTTACGTATGACAGACTGTTGAACTTGGTCTTTTCCGCAAATACGCACACAACCCACACGTTTACATCATTCGAAATTTATTTTATTTGTATCAATCACTTTTACAACTGACGGAGTGTTCTAATAGTAATTTTTTATGGATGCATTAAGACACCAGGCCCGTAGACAGGAATTTCCAAGGGGGGAGGGGGGGTTTGTTGGACTCACAAACTTGACTTTAACAGTCACAATTCGAACAGAACATTGACTTTAACAGTGCTTATTTGTTTTCAAGGGGGGGGGGTTCGTCCGAAACCCCCCGCCCCTGGCTACGGGTATGGACACAACTATTTTATTGTGTCGTCCTGAAGTATTTGCCACTGGACATTTTACAACCTCTTACTAAACAAACTTAGAAGTAAACCTATGCATATCAGTCAACTTTGAATCAATTTATCTAAAAAACGAGGATGGTTATATGTGTCTCTACACATGCACGGACTCACTATAAAATCCAGGAAATTGCTAGTTTTAAGTCTTTCTCCGTATATATAAGAGATCATAATAAAGTAGTGACGACGCTCGGAGTATTTTTATGAGGTCGTTTTCTGAGTTTCTCGTTTCTGTTCTCCAACTTTACTTTGCTTGATGAAATTTAAATTGCGAGACGCTAATTAATAAACTATGATCTATCTATCGGCATGCGTCGTTATTTGGGATACGTCACGGATGACCGATGGTCATATTCAATACGATATACCAATCATCATTTGAATTTGGGCAATTGATCTTTAATAATTAGGACTAATTGGTGATGGCAGAGAATAAGTCGCTGGTGATGTTTAAAAACATATAGAAGTAAACTTTGCAAAAAAAAGGTTTCCTCGGAAAAAATTATGAAAATATATGAATATGCTAAATATTTTTTTTTCCCGAAATAATAATTAAAGACGTTTAGAAATAACAAATTTTCACAGTTGGGAAATTTTCAATTCAAGTTATTTCATTTTGAAAACGTTGAAAAATATAGATCTTATTATATGTTAAATGTGGGCCGCTTGGAGATCAACTTGTGAAACCCTGCATAATTAGGATTTGTACAAGGCCTTGTTATAATGAATATTATCGCCAATATCACCATAATTAAATAAAGAACAGATACAATATTCGCCTAAAGAGTTTGCCATCTAACAATTCAAAATGAAATGTTGAGTCGAAACTGAGGTACCAAATCTATAAAAAGAATCACTATTTTAGTCGAAATTAAACTGTATATAATATTCTTTTTTTCAAAACTCCTGAAATAATTTAACATTAACTATAGAGAGCTTACATATGCAAATCTGTTTAAAAGTATGTGAGCGTAAATAAAATTTGTTTATTACCCCCCCCCCCTTTTTTCCTTCTATAAAATTTAATTGTAAACGATTTTCGTTCTTAATTTGTGTTTGCTCATTAACTGGTGTTCATGCTGTCAAAAAAAAAAATGTCTCCTTGTGTAAAAGTTATTGATAAGAAAAAATTGAAGCTTCCAGAAGAATAACGGTACGTCTAAACACCGCTTGAAGGACCTCCTGATTGCACTCATGACATACGAAGTGCACTCAGGACCCTTTATAGTCATCGCACACAGGATGGATGCATATATTCTTTATACGCTTCTTATTTTAGAGTTAAATTTGGTAGAATTTGTAATTCTTAGAAAATAATAAGGGCACGTGTCACTGATTACACAACTACTGAGCCATGAATTATCCAATCAACAAAATTAATTGGATTATCTTTATTGTTGTTTTATACATTGTGTTGTTAGTACAGTGTGACCATGCGGGAAGTAATATTGTGACGTCTAGAATGAATATCACGATGTTTTAAGATTTTCGTCTTTTATTAAAATTTCGTTCCATAAATTTTTAAGTTTTATTCTTAATTTTATTATCATGTCCTGGACCAGTAATTAATTCTTTGCACGAGTTTGAAAAGGGAAATAATTATAAATGTTCATACTTTAAAAGAATTTATATTAATTAAAGTTTTGTATATGGAATCCGTTCTAAACGGTAAAAGCCGTACTTTTCAAACAATCAAACTCATATACATGTAGTTAGATGTTATTTCTCATTTTTATCGAACTTGTCCAGGAATTTTATTTTTGAGTTATACGAATATTTTAAGAAATCCGTTTTTATTAAGTTTTTTTTCTCTAATTAAAGTCGTTTTGTCCAGTTTCACAAGCCTGAAACGAATTTCAATGCGAAAATAAATTCTGAAAATGAACTTGTCTCCGTTTTCATCTCCGTGTTTTGAAAATTATGATATTTTGGGTATAATTATTTCTAAAAAATATGTAAGTTAGATTGTAGTAGCGAGAAATTTTAAAAAGAAGATGTGGTATGATTGCTAATGAGACAACTATCCACAAAAGACCAAAATGACACAAACATTAACAAAGAAAGACTATTTCGAAGACAGTTTATTGACACGAAATCCGTTCAAACCACGACTAAGTCTTCGTGCACAGATTTTCGTTAAGGTTAAACTGAATATTGTACATAATTGTCTTCTCTTGTATAATGGTTTGTTGAGAATAAAGATATACAAATGTAATAAAATTTGATATTCAGTCAACATTGTGTTTGTTTAAAAACTTGATTTAGAGAGAGAGAGATAGAGAAAAGAATCACACTGAAAAACAAAAATCGAACTTGTTACAGAAAAAAAAAACGCAACTATAAAATAATTTTCTTTATTCCTGAACTGCAAAACACAACAAATTAATTTACCCGTCATCATGAAAAATAAACTGAAAAAGCACATCGAATGAGATATATGTTTTATTTTTTCTATATGCAAATTCATGTTAAAGGTAAAACTGAACTAAACAATACAATTCCAAAAAAACAATAAAGATAATCCAATCAATTTTGTTGATTGGATAATTCATGGCTCAGTAGTTGTGTAATCAGTGACACGTGCCCTCATTATTTTATAAGAATTAACATATCTATCTAAGTTCGATTCAGGCGCGGATCCAGAGGGGGGGGGGGTTCCGGGGGGGTTCATGTGTGCAGATATGATTACGGTAATGGGTCCTGAGTGCACTTTGTATGTCCTGAGTGCACTTTGTATGTCCTGAGTGCACTCAGGAGGTCCTGAGCGGTTGTTTAGACGTACCCGAAGAATAAATCATTTCCTGAACCTAAAATACATTTATCTGTAATTAAAGAAAATTCGCCTAAAACATTCTCTCATATAATTAAACAATTAATTGTAAAATAATTAATTCAACGTCGGACTTTCTGTCTGTTTACTAATACTTTTCTTGTTCAGTTTAGTTTATACCCATAATAGATGAACGGAAATAAGTACTTTTTTTAGGAAAATTTACAATTAGATGAACGGAATTAAGTACTTTTTAGGAAAATTTACAAATCAAAATTTCAAAAACAAAATTCTACACTTTTTACCTGGATGTTTTTCTCTGTCTCGAAGCCGCAACCTTTGACCCCGTATCAAACGTAGCGACCAACACCTCACATGACGTATTCTCGATGTTGAGGTATTGACAATATACAATCACATTTATCAATCACATTTATCAATATACAGCAAGTAAGTAATTTGGTGTTGAATGCCAGTAGATCAGAATTTGTTAATTGAACTTTACCTGTTTAAGGGGCACTAGCTGCCAAATTCATGTTCTTCATCGATTTTAATAAAATTCACATAACGTGTATATAGTGTTGAATTGTTTATTAAAATGTTGCGCACAATCTTGGCTGATATGCATAAAACCATTATATTTCATGACACTGCATGAAAAAGAAATTGACTTATCGCATAATACCAGAACCAGAGACATATATATTGTATCTAATATCTCTGCCAGAACTAAAAAATAAACTACAGTAAGTCCACATACACATAAGAGGGTATGGATGTGAATTAACAGAATAGAGAACAAAGGACAAAGAAAAAAAAGGAATAAAGAATAGTGAAAGAAAGAGAATAATGGAAAAAAGTGTAAGTTATTAAAAATATAACTAAAACAAGAATGTGTCCCCAGTACACGGATGCCCCACTCGCACTATCATTTTCTATGTTCAGTGGACCGTGAAATTGGGGTAAGAACTCTAATTTGACATTAAAATTAGAAATATCATACCATAAGGAACATATATACTAAGTTTCAGGTTGATTGGACTTCAACTTCATCAAAAACTACCTCGACCAAAAACTTTAACCTGAAACAGGACGAACGAACGGACGAACGAACGGAGGCACAGACCAGAAAACATAATGCCCCTCTACTATCGTAGGTGGGGCATAAAAAGAAGACAGAAAAAAAAAATACCCCTCCGAGACGAGCCTTACATGCACTGTTATTACCCAAGGTTAATTTTACGGCGGCACATTTTATTTTGGCTTAGAAATAAACATAATTGACAAGTTTCCTTCCCCTGCATTCTCGATCCCACATGTAAATAGCACGGTGATTTCAAAAAGACATTGATACATCATTACAACACTTGCCGTCAGTATTTGAATATATTGATTAAGAAGGTATAGAAGATTAATGCACGCACACTATTATCCACCACTGGCCTAAATAGTTAGTCCGCAAACAACGAGGGTCATAAAAACCCAGCACTTTGAACACAGCCACCGGCATGGTGTGAATCTGAAAGCTTCCCACTATCCATTTCTACCCATAGAAAACTTTTGCCTTTCATTTATCAAAAATGAAATATGTTGATATTATAATAATGGTATATAAGAATTATTGGGGAATTCAAACCATTCCTATTGTAAGTGATAAAACTAAATTTATATCAGGGTGATTGAAATGAGGAAAAAAAAGGGGGAATCAGGAGTTCAGGGCCCCCTGTTTGGGAAAAGAATTGGTTGATTATATATGGAATCACTGAGTCATGGCAGGAGCAGGCCCCTCTTAGGCAGTCGGTGGGCCCCACTTATGAAAAATTCTGGATCCACCACTGTGGTCATGGTGGTCATCAGTTGTATTATCTTTTAAAAAAAAAATTACACCTGTATAGTGTATATTCTTTAGTGTAAATCAAGGGAAAATACTGTGAACTATCTGTGCATTGGGGCTTATTAAAAGGTATTTCGGGGGGAAGAAAGAAGGGAGGGTGAGTCCATGGGAGGTAATCCCCACCCCTTTCAATTTGAGAATATGCTATTATCTTGTAAACGGTCCAGATCACCATCCCTAAACCATATATATTCTTGAATGGGACGATAAAACAAATCAAATGAAATTAAAAGGAGGTCTTTGGGGGTTACCCCACTCTGTTCAATTTGAGAATGTGCTATTATCTTGTGAACGATCCAGATCCCCACCCCTAAACCATATATATTCTTGTCGGGGACAATAAAATTAATAATGAAATAAAATAAAAGTGAAGTCCCACCCCCTCTAGTTTGAAAACTTGTAAACGGTCAAGATCCCCACCCCTAAACCATATTTATATATTCTTGTATAGAACAATAAAACAAATCAAAGGAAATATATGGAGAGTCCATGGGGTTCACCCCCACCCCAACATGTTTGAGAAACTTTTAAATGGTTGAGATCCCCTGTCATCCAGTGGTTAGGTGAAAAAATTTCAGGATCCCTGATCCCCACCGTCAAACCATATATATTCTTGTATGAGACAATAAAACAAATCAAATGAATATAGGATCATCCCCTTTGTCTTGGGTTGGGAACCCCCCTTTTTAAAATGGCTGGATCCGCCCCGGCATACCATCTAGCTAGCTATAAAGGCTTTAAAAATATGAAATCAAACAAGGAAATTAACAGTGTAGGCAACTGTTTTGAATTTAAAAAAAAGTCTTTTACATATATATAACAATGTTAAATTTTTTGTGCATTTATTTTTGCTTATCGTATTTTCAATAATAGACAAAATTGCATGATTGAATATTGTAATTTAAGAAAAATCAGCATACATGATATAAAATGGGAAGTGGAAACTGGGAATTTGACAAAGAGACAACAACCCAATCAAAGAGCAGACAATGGCCGAAGGTCACCTATGGGTCTTCAATGCAGTGAGAAAAATTCGGCACTGGTCTTCAGCTCATAAATATGTATCAGAAATGAAAACGAGATACAGCTTTCAGTTGTATTAATAAAAACCTCACAATAAGTTCTGAATATCAGAATATACAGTATTGCAAGATTCTCTCAAAATGTACACATAGAGCTGAAAAACTGTCAGTGACTGTAAAATTAATCATGCTTGCATTAAAGTCCATGGAGTCCATCTTAATATGCATACTCTCGTACAAAGGAATATAAGTATGCAATAGACATCAAGTTTTCAAAAATAAGAGTATCTATGTCATTAATTTACGACAAGATCTTAATCAAGTAATAATTTCGGTTTGTTTAAATATTTCGGAGGTTAGTATGACCTCCTCTTTGGTGATGATGTTTTCGTTTTAAAGTTGGGAAAATTGTTTGTACATGTACCAACAAAAATAAAAACACAAATTCAATCTAGAATTATGTTTTTATCATTTTTTTATGTTTAGGTTGTCAGCAAGATGAAAAGGACAAGTATGCAGTTCAAAATTCAAAATGTGGATAAGTTGAGGTTCTTGGTCTTACCTTTGCAGATTTTCATATTTTGCATGAATGAATTCAAAGGTTATATGATGGACAGCAGAGAAAGAAAAAAACAACTTTTCAATTATCCTGCTCCTGGATAAATGTAAAACATCTTGTTTTTCGGTAAGTTTTATGCTCTGTTTTGATAGTGTTACTGCATTCATCTTTCCAGTCTTTCCTCTAAATTGTAAGTTTTTGGTGAGTGTTCACCATGAATTTCAGTAAGTAACTTGTGGATTTACATGTATATACTCAAAATTTAGTACTAATATTAATGGGATTTTAGCATGACATCCTGCCAAATGCTTGTTAATCATGTTTATGTTCCAGAACAAACAAGTATTTGGACTGTACGCATACAGTCTGCCCAATTTTAAGAAGTTGGTCAAGTTTATTACAAACAAATGTACAGTACAGATCAACATAACTGAAATCTTTAATAGATTAATACAAAAAGTTTAATTGCAGTTAAAATAAAAACACAGGTTTGGTTGAGCTGGTACCAGACAGTACAAGTATACTTAAATGGTCTGACTGTACACATATGGTGGGACTGTAAGTTCTGGACCATAAAAGTAAGATCCGAATACTGATATGGTCTGGAACATTTATACATGTCTTAAAATTAATATCAAACACATTGGTGTTTTTGAACTTGGTAATAAGTTATGTGATAGAACTATAATGTTTTGGGATATCAAAATCAAAAATATCCCATTTTTACTTTTAATAAAGAAGAAGATTATTGATGTATGTTTAAATGTATATTAAAATGAGACAGCAAGCCAACAACACAAAAAAAAAGGATAAAACATACATATTTTGTTTGTATCAATGTTATAATTTCCAATATGTTCAAGGTATTTTTTCATTGAAATAAAACACAAATTGAAATCTGTCTGAACTTCAAAAGCTTAAAGAAATATTGTTTCTGTTGTCTGCATTTTGTATAATATATATTGCAAATTCTTGTGAATAATGGAATGTTATTATAGTTGTCTAAAGTTTTAACTTTTAACATTGATCTTTATACTGTTAATTCATAAATTATTGCGTGCATTTATTATTGCGATTCTGTCATTTTAGACTTAAATGCGATTTTAAATTTTACGATTTTGAAAAATCCTGTTTAATCCATATAAAATATTTCATAATACGAGTTTAAATTATTGCGTTTACAACTCCGTTGCATTTTTTGCAATAAAAAAAAACTTGCATTAATTCCGAATTTACAGTATATATATATATATATTATGTATATAACTTGGGAAAATACCCAAATTTTATAAAGAAGAATAAATTAATTGATTGTTATATGGTATTAGAATAGGAAGATGTGGTATATTGCTAATTTGACAACCCTCCATCAGAGACCAAAGGATGTAGGCCGTTAGCAACTGATGACACTGGACAACCTTTAACAATCAGTAAAATCCATACCGCATAGCTATTTTTATTGAAAATCATATTATTGCTACATGTATGAAAACAATTTTGTATAATCCATTGCTTTAGATTTTATTGGTTCTTTTTCAGAAGGATTGAAATTCACCACCTTAAATAAATGGAGAAAACATAGAAACAAGACCAGAATAAATTCAAAGAAAAAAGTTGGATCAGTTATTATTTTCATCACTCAGTCAATGATTTGAAGTTCTTTTAAATTCAAAAAAATATTGAAACCACAATAATGTCAAAGTTCTGTGCTGAATGTCCAAAAAGTGGACTATACCATCAAACAATGCTGGATGATAAGAAACTATTAATGTTTTGTGTTGAGGGATATTGTGAAAAAAATAGATTTACTTAAATAGCTACTAGTATGTTAAGCCTAACAATAGAGTTTTTATTGATTTCAAATGGCAAATAATTGTGTTTCAAGAAAGTATTCTATAATTCATGAATAAACATATATTGATACTTACATTATCTGCTTTGTTGTTTAAAAGTTTAGTTTTGAACAGTTAAAGAACAATATGCTAAATTAACATTTCCCAAGAAAAAAAGATATTCAATTAAAAAGATTCATCTTATAATAATTTACTACCAAATAGAATACATTGTAACATACACATTACTGTTTATTTATATCTATATATTTACAATTAGAATCCCATAGGATTTTAATTTGTCCCATGGGATATTAAAAATCCCATGGGATAATAAAAATCCCATGGGATAATAAAAATCCCATGGGATTTTTTTTGTCCCATGGGACAACAAATATCCCATGGGACTACAATAATCCCATGGGACCAAAAAAAATCCCATGGGATTTAACCAAAATCCCATGGGATAATGGTAAATCCCATGGGATTTTGCCCTGTCCCATGGGATATTGAAAATCCCATGTTTTTATAATTCAAATTGCAAAATAAATATGAAAGTAACTGTAGAAAACCAATGAAATTATTGAATCCCATGTAATTCTGCACATTTTGGTTATATACATGATATTGTAGCTCTTGTTTGAGGCGGCGGCGGATTTGCAAATGAGTGTTTTGCAAATTAAAAGTGTCCAGTGTTCATTATTGAAATAAAAAAATAGTTTGGACATGATTATCTTCTTTGTTTAAAACGGGTGCCATCTACGTAAGCTGCAAGATATTGTTATGACCGGAACACCTGAATAACCCTTCATTTTAACGTGTTCACGACGACTGCGCCAACTTCCCATAACAACAACATGGAAAGCTTAAGATCGAGTATATTAAAGTAGCCCCATATTCTTATTATATAGGAAGCATATTTTATTCTAATTCGATTAAAAATAAAGTATACAATGAAACAAAACAATATATTTCAATCAATAAAATTTGAAAAAAAACAATCAAAACCAGATTGACTTTTAAACTCAAATCTTTTTCCTGTTTGTGATTGAAAAAAAAAATCCTGTTTTTTCCAGAAAGAGAAGAAGTCTGTGCCTTTAAAATGTTGGATCAAACAAGTTACATCGGTACATTTTCACACCCTTCCACCCACCTCTTTTTCTTGTTTTTTTTATAGGTACTTTTTTCTATTTTCAACGATTAACTTTTTTTTGGTAAGGTCTCATAAATTATGTACCACTGGACGTGAATATAATTAGATACAATTCAAAATTATAGTAAAAAACCTGAGTTTTTCCTTTTCTTTTTTTTTAGTTTCATCTGTATCCAAACTTACATTCAATGTGTGGACACGTTTCACGAAAGTAGGAGGAGTTATAACATACGCCTTGCTTAACTTAATAACATGTTCGGGTGTCCTGATTACTAATGTTGGGTATATTTAACTTACTCATCACTCGGTCATCCAATAAAAACCTTGTGATCATAACCAAATCATCTTTTTATGGTCGTTTAATTTGGCAATAATAATAACCAAAAGGCTGTAATAACATCGCATAGATAAACAAAGTACCAAAATGTTTTCTTGGGTCAGGATTATTAAATGAAGCTTCAAAACATGTAAATTTACAGAGAATGGGTCTTTTTACGTGTTTTATTCTCTTTTCTGTTTTATTTTCTTTGTTAGACAAAAGAACAATTTAGTTTTAGGCGCTAATGGAACGACCAAACTACTGGACCTTATGATGAAATTATCAGACCATTAAAAGGACATGATTATTATATCAAAATTAAAAAGTTAATAAATAGACAAAATTACTATTGGTCATGTAGAAATAACTGGTGTCTATTCATTCAGATAGCCGCCTGGACCTACAGCGACCTCTTTTCGACTAAAGACTAAATAATTGCTTTTATGTATATAGCATTCATTACTTTTCCTTCTGAGCAAAAATATGATTTATGAAGATATACCTGCGCTTTAAAGGAGAGCACGTGTGTATCTGGTCTTGAAACATGCATGTAAACACAAGGTTATAAAGACAAAATTGTTCACGCACTAAATCTAGACCGGATATGGGAAGATGTGGTGTCAGTGCCAATGAGACAACTATCAAAATAACAATTTATAAAAGTAAATCATTATAGGTCAATGTGCATAATATATTGAATTTCCAGTGTGTGTGACGCAAGAAATAAATAACGTGTTGTTTTCAATTTTTTTATTTTGTTCATTGCATTTCATAGCTAACTTCATTATGTGTAAAAGGGAGATGGCAAATTTAATTACATGTATATTAACTGCAATGGTACATGTATTACAAGTATATTTAAATTTATAAACAGATAATAAAATAAAACAAAACTTTATTTGTCTGTAACCGTGAGACGGACTAACTAAATTCATGTTTATGAATACATGAAAAATGACAATTTTCTTTTTTCGACCTTCAATTTCAAAATAAGTTTTCGTTATAGGGAAGTTATACAGGAGGAAGAATTGACATTTGGCCCCTTGCTATCTTTTCAACTTTCTTTATAATATAATAGTTATTTCGTCAATTAAGAGACATTTACTTCCTCCTGTGTCTTTCCTTGTTAACATAAGTTGTGAAATTATTCGCTCATTTAAGACAGGAAATACAGTCTTCACTTTCATACTTTCCCATACACGGACGAACGAAACATTCGTATGCTTATCTTGTTTCGGAGATTCTTTGTAAAATCTAAACATACCTATTTGAGGTTTCTGCGTTTATTATTTTCCATACCGTTTTTCAAAATATAAGAGACAGGTCGAAATAGGCATCTGCTAAGATAAAACTGGCACCTTTTACTGTAATTCAAGTAATACGTATACCACAAGACATAAAACAACCTGACAAGGTCTGTACTCAGTCTATAGTTGAGAGGAAAAAAAAACTTATCAATACAACTTTGCTTGGTCTAGATTCCAATACTTGTAACAAAACATGTCATTATACTTTGTGATACATTTCAGTCAAACATTGCAAAATAAGATTGTTGTGTTAGTTACTTAAATGTCCAGTGGCAAATACTTCAGGCATATTTAGGACGAGTTCAAATATATGTAATTCAATTTATTACATATATTCTTTGTTATTAGCAATAACAAGTTTCAATTATTAGATATGATAGTTTTATGATGACCATTTAACCCTGACGCTCTTTTATCAATTTAATTTTATCAATTTAATGTAATGAAATGAAATTAAAATACAATATTTTCTCAATATCTTTGAATGTTTATACAAAAGCAATAACTTTTTCTTGGTGTAAGAAAGAAAGTTTTACTAACCCGCTAAATCTTCTTGATATCTCCCATATTTGTTTAAATTTGTTTAAAAAGGACTAAATTTAACCATTTGAAAACCACACATAAATTTAACTTCACCATAACAGGGGCGAATGTCTTATACAAATAGTTTCTTTTTACAAATTGTTTATAAGGAAAAATTCAAATAAATTATCCGGTTTTTCAAAACGTCTCTTAAGATATAGATATAGAACAGTTATATGATAAATGATCTTAGGTGGTTTGGCAGTATACATTGAAAATTCGTTTCCGCGTGTCGTTATCTTTGAAAGGTGTGCGACTTCTGTCCACTGATGACAGCAAACGGATTACGCGACACAGTCAAACAAGATAACCCTTTTAAAGTAGAGGAGCCACGAAAGATCTCTCCTCATGGCTATAGTCAAACGTTGCTATGATATGATAGACATTACCATTGAGAGGAATCTCCAAACTTAGTCTACTATTTAAGATAACTATGTATCTTTCTATCAATGTTAAAAGTTCAGTTTGCATACGGTGATATGTATAGATTAAGACTAATTAACAATATAAGTGAATATAAAGGATTAGATAATTGTGACGTTAAGAATTTTGCAAGATACAGCTTGTGCGTTATGTTGGCAAACTATTTTATGGGGTTGCATGCTTCGAAAATATGCAATAAAGTCGCTTGAACAAAATATAAAGTTAACGATAAGACAGGAACCTAACACAGCAATTAACAGAACAAGGGTTAGGATAGGTCATGCAAACGAGAAGCTTCAAGTTTGCTTGTTCACAAGGTAACGACAGTCTGTATGAAGATATGCCACCTTACCCGGACACACTATTCTGACTTCGAGCCGACCATGCAGATTGTGCTCTTACTCCTTAAGGTGGTACCCAACACTTTAACTAAAATTAATTTGGCTCGTTTAATTTTCCTAAAAATTTTACAAAGCATTTACTTTGACCCTTTAACCAAAATATAAAAAAATAAAAAAAAAATAAACCAACCATTTTATCAGAAAAATTACACTGGTTATATAGCAGTTTGACAAACACTAATTTTGATCATTGAGAAGCTTAATATTCCCTTAACAACACAACGTTATTAAAACGTTTAGCTGATTTTAAGTCTTTAGTTTGACCAAACCGGGGTTTTAACACAATCATGCATTAGACATTACTGTCATCAAATCCCTTGGATATTAAATTGACCCTTTCTGGTAAAGCTACGCTAAAACCCTTGCCAAATGGAATGAAATTCAAAACAGTGTGGCTGTGGCCATTGATTGACACATTAAATTCATCCATTGACTGGGACAATTTAGGTGAACGTTTGTATATAACGACCACTGCTCACTATGTACTTTTTAAAGACACTTATACTATGGGGTCACCAAAGGTTCTCAACACCTTAATAAAGTAATTCGAAAAACTAATCAGAAATAACACGATGTTTTGATTTATATCAATTATATAAATCAAAACATAAAGGTTATTCCTGATTAATTTTTTGAATTATTTTATAATTAAAGGCGTTAAGAAACCTTTGGTGACCCCACAGTTTAAATGTCTATCGTAGGTACGTCGTGAACAGTGGTCGTTACAGACAAACGTTCATGTAAATTGTCCCAGTCAATGGATGAATTTAATGTGTCAATCAATGGCCACAGCCACACTGTTTTGAATTTCATTCTAAAGAAATTATAAAAGTTAAAAAGATTGTCTTCAAAGTTGATATCAACAACAAATTTGCCTAAAATGGGTCGTCAACACAATGAGAAAATCCAACACCCGGATGCATGCTTCAGCTGGTCCCTAAAAACAAAAATGTCGTCTTCTTTTCAAATAAATATATTATAATAGAAGTAATTATATAATGTCAGTAAATGTTGCATTAAAGGCATTGCAAAAGAGGGACGAAAGGTACCAAAGGGACAGTCAAACTCGTAAATCTAAAACAAACTGACAACGCCATGGCTAAAAATGAAAAAGACAAACAAAAAACAGCACACATGAAACAACATAGAAAACTAAAGAATAAACAACACGAACCCCCCAAAAAACTAGGGGTGATCTCAGGTGCAAGATGCATTAAAAATGCTAATTGTTTGTACCTCTAGTTGGGAGAATTTTAGGGTATTTTTTATCTTTTGTTTACTTTGTGTCTTGAATACACATGTATATGTATATGATAATAATAATTAATGATTTCATTGTTCTGTATATGATGACAATCCAGATTTTGAATTTTATATCAATGAAATCTTGAATTTTATAGTGAAATGTCAAATATATCGAAAATCTTGAACTTTATAATGAAGTGTCAAATATATCGAACGGTGAAATCGGTATCTCTGAAATCGACATCACATCAATTTCAAGTCAATCAGCAGTTTTCCCATGATTTTAAAAAACATAACTGTCATTGAAATCTATTATTTCAGGGAGGAAAATATCAGGTAGATGGCTTAAATGGTTCCTTTGTCACCTTAATAACACGTTCAATGTTTTGTTAGACATACAACCCCGTTTTATGTTCACAGGTTAATAGTCAATAATGAAAACAACACCCAAGTCTTTTTCTCTTTGATTGGGTATATCTTTATATATTCTGCTCGTTATCTTCAAATCAGTTGTGAGAGTGAGTAATCAGATTATCACGACAAAATGAACCATTGTTTGTATTATTCATTCAGAAAAAAAAGAAAGAGAGAAAGAATGGACAGATATAGATAGAAAGACAAACGACAGTTGTACACATCAAGGCTTATTGTTTAGGTTATTATGTCGGATCCTAGACTTTCAACATGGTCCACTCTAGCTCAAAAATCAGAAAAATGCAAATATTTATTTTTTTATTTTTTAGGGATTCGACTGGGCTCCAGGTGAACAATACATGCTGAAGATAGGTTAATGCCAGTATTTGAAGAAGATAATAGCTTACAATGATGGTTTGTAGTGACAGAAACATGCGTTTAACACTATAAAAAAGTCTAATCGGACATTCAATCAAGTATGTTTATATGTTGGTGGTCAATACCAATTAATTTAAATTAAAAAAAAAAACACGTTGTAATCATATGCTTGGGATAAAGCTACCCATGCATATGTGATGATCTATGTCAAGAAATAATGCTGGCGTTTTTGTAAGAAGCATGAAAAAAATCCTAGTGAATATAATTCAGTTATGTTAAAATTACAAAAATATAGCTAAAATACCAAAAAAATAAAAGACTCAAACAATTCGAAAATAAATAAAAACCAACTTAAATTTTTTATTTATAATTTACAGTTATTTCTCTACATTGCCAAAATGAATAATTTGATATTATTAATAATAATAATAAAAAATGTCATGTTAGGCAAAACAAAGAAGGTTTCTTTTTTTCCCTTTTTTATTGGTTTCTTCCTGTTTAATTGTTACTATGTGCACTTGCTAACTTCAATTTATTATCTAATCTTAAAAGCATTATTAATTGATGCCAAGTTTTGTTTGAAAGGAAAAACCTCTACGGAAGTCGCCTTTTTCGTGATCGATCCATTTTCGTTATCCGAATCCGCTCTTCGGCCTTATAGAAGCCAGACATTCGAATAAAACAGTTTGAAAATAAATTAAGCCCCGATGAAATAAATCTTGTACGTCTTTTGTAGGGTGGAGATAACGTTCTTACAAAAACATACCATCAATTTAGCTCTTCTGGCAAGAAGATCAGACGGAAACCATACAAGTAGTTTATATAACGTTGTCAATTTCACCGAAGCCTTTTCATTCGGAACAAAATTGATGAGTCGCGTTGCTACTATTATTATCAGATTTACTTAAACAGCCAGAAAGACAAATTAAGAACATTGTCATGTCCTTTCAAATTAGTAAACCAAAGATAGAACTGTGAAAGAACTTCTTTTTTTATCGGAAATTATAAAATGCCTTTAGACATGAAGTCGTGGAAATTGATTTGTTGTTTATTACACTGATTGAAAACCGTTATCATCTGTTTCGTTGTATATTTCTCAAATTAATTTCTTACTTCGATATGTCTCTTATATTAAACGGATGGTCATTGCTAAATTAACTGGTAATTTAAAACTAATCAAGTGTGAAATAAAGTGATAACTAAATCAATTGGTGATCACACTTGTCCATGTTTTCCCACAGTCTATATTTTAATGCGGTCTATATATATACATAACTCGTCTAAACATCAACCCAACATACATTGTATATATATGAGTCTGAAAGAAAAGATGACTGCACGGATTTAAATTTTTTCTAGAATTACCAAAGTAAATGTGTACAGAGAAAAATTTAAAAGGAAACGGTCACTTAACTACTTATTTTTTTCTATAATGACCCCCCCCCCCTCGGCCCCCTCCCACCCCTACCTTATGGTGTTAAATATTGAGAGAAAAAAATCCGAGTGATCGCGTTGAAAAACAAAATGAATTTGTTCGCGAAAAAAAATTTCTGACTAAAAAAAACAACATATTATACGCTCCTTAAAGTTAATGCTGACTCCCTAAAAGATGAAGAATTTTGGAATTTTCTGAATAGTTTGTAATCAAATGTACATTGTTTAAGTTATTCCGGGAGCACGGCATCTTGTATGCATGGAAGCATGTCTGTTTAAGGGGTTGGGATAGGTTCTCACTTAAACAAAAACGGGTGTTTGAATCATTTTGTTTTTAGAAAAAAAGATTGTTTCAGGAGGGAAGTGCAAATATGTGGTAATATATCATAAAGGAAAATAAGAAAGATTGTCTCTGTATCCAGAAAAAAAACCAAGATCAATCAAGCATTCCCCAAAAAGATAAATGTTTGGTTCCATTGAGAATTGTTTTTAAAGTGAAACAAGTTGTTTGCACTGAGAGAAAATAAATCATACCCCACCTAAGATGAGTGATCGGTCCCATAGTACTAGTACTAATGAAATCAGATGTCCTCTTGGGGAAAAGAGTTGTCAAGTCGTTATTCAATGCCAATACTAGTACTGGTATTGGTAAAGCTTATATAATTCCCCAAACTTGCTCAATTAAAAGATGTGCAGGAATTTTGCTCCTATAACTACTTTGCATTAATTATGATTGAGTGTTACAACATCCAACCATTTCATTAAAAACATTACTTCAATTAATAATAAAATATTTCACCGTGGTGTCATAGTTCAAAAAGACAGTCGTAATTTATTTAATTTGAAAAATAAATGTATATTATTATCAGGCCTGGCATGGGTAAATGGTTCCCAATGGTTTTCTCGTTATAAATCTTATACAACTTGTTAAAACTGTGCATCCCCGCATGTGGAAATTATGAAATACATCCAAGATAACAGCATTCACAGCTAATATATTCTTGGGTCACGGTGTTTAGCAACTATGTGGATGAGAAATTCTAATTTCTACTTTTCTCACATCTTCTTTATCTGTTAGGCATATGTTTGTTATTAATTTCATTTTCTCAATAAGAAAAACAGGATGACTTTAATTTTTGTGGCTGTTTCATGGTGTTTTCAGATGTTCATTTTTATCTCGTCGGTTTAAAAGATCTAAAATGACATCTCAGCGTCATCCACATTTTTCACAGTAACTAATAGAGGGCGCTCTTAGGGTTGTCCAATTCTTCAACTATATCATTGTTTCTTGTATCTGTTGATTTTGTAACGAAGAAGATTTTAAAGAAAAGTTTAAAAATTGTATTATAATTCCTACATTTTTGTTAAATACATATTGTGTGAATCGATTTCGATAAATCGGATAGATTATGTCGCCTCTAAGGAAGCCCCATGATTGTAAGTGCACATTTTGGATGATTCGTCCCAACAACAATTTTAATTGTTGATCAAAAGAAAATATATGGGACAAAATATTTGATGAATCTGATGTTTATTTCTACAAAAACACAAATGAACCCTGAAAAGGCGTTTGCTTAAAATTGTTTCACCACCTTCAGAAACTTCTGTTTTAGAACTGAATTAGCTCCATAATAAACCGAATCAACTCGAAATAGTTTTGTTTCTTTACTGGTTGTCATTCGTTGTCATTAAATTCTTCGAGACTCAAAATCTCTTTGCGTATATCTTTCCGTATCTTACTTGATTCGGTATTGGTCTCAGGAAACTATGCTTAGTGTCGAGGTAAACCCCATCATAGCTGCCAATCCGATTTAATGTTAGGTGTAATGGAGTAAGGCACCCTTAAGTTGACCCCCACGCAAAAGATGTAAAAGTGTAATGGGGACAACAATCAGCTTATAGTGAACGGACATTTTATTGTTAACCTATTCGACAAAAAGAAGATATTTTTACCCATACAATTTTTTCTTAGTATGTCCATACTTGGCATGAATGACAATTTAATTTTTTTTTAAATCCGTAAGCATTTCTTTTTTTTCCGCCACTAGATCCTCACACATTCCTCTCATAGCAAGTCTAGCTCCATAAGTTTATCAATGCTGATAACGATAAACATACTGCGGATGATGATCAATTGATCTATCAGATAAACAACTCATCCCACAGTTAAACTGACAATAAAATCAACAACCCATACACTTAAACTCATCGTTCTGTGTCAATACACTGTTAATAGCTGGTATGTAGTAATCAATAGGGTGGATATTTGGAACGGACTTGTCAGCAATGTTATGGCTTTGGGACTCGTGTGTTCATAATCGATTCATTCACGTGATGATACGATAATCGACACATCAAAAAGTAAAATAACAAAAATACTACACTCAAAACGGATATTCCCTTATCAAAATGCAAAATCAAAAGCCCAAACTCATAACACGAAAGGTAATTCACAGCCCAAGCAGGCTGTGTATTGTATCTTTCAATTTCTTAACCCTTTTAAGTAATGAGCACTATCGATGTTAGGTACAATATTTGAATGCCGGCAATTACGATCGGAAAGCAGATCATTTGTCGAATCATGTTTCGAAATACCAAATATCTCCATTATAAAAAAAAAGGATGAAAATAATCACTGCTCAAGTAGAAGTCTAGCTATGGCTTGCTCACTTTTAGTGCATATAAAATCTGTACATTTTTAGAAATTCAATAACTGTATAAGATACATGTGCATGGTGAATGATTGTTAGCATGAACAAATTGAAATTCGAAAAAATGCAAACAAGAAATCCAAACGGTTCAAATACAGAAAACTTCAGGAGCCTGTAATTCAGTGGTTGTAGTTTGTTTATGTGTTACATATTTGATTTTCGTTCATTTTTTTACATAAATAAGACCGTTAGTTTTCTCGTTTGAATTGTTTTACATTGTCTTATCGGGGCCTTTTATAGCCGACTATGCAGTATGGGCTTTGCTCATTGTTGAAGGCCGTACGGGTGACTTATAGTTGTTAATGTCTGTGTCATTTTGGTCTTTTGTGGATAGTTGTCTCATTGGCAATCATACCACATCTTCTTTTTTTATATTTCTTATTTAAACTCTCGGAAGAAATGTTTAGTGGAAGTACATTTCTAAAAGAGATTTTCCATTAGTTGTACAATCCCTGAAGTGAACTGTATTTTGTGTGCATGCATGTATTTGTATTTCCAAATAGAATAATTATTTACACTAATGATTCAGAATTTGCTTTTGAATTTTCTACCAGAAGCAATGGCATTATTCAACTCCTAACAAATTTATTGACAATCTATAGAGAATCTAAACACGTCTATGCATGCTCCATCTACAAAATGCAGTTCTTGTTTTAGTATATGCCATGATTGATGATATAGGGATGTTCATGTGATCTGTCAATAACAGACGAAGAACTTTTTATCTCCGCCTATTAATGTTTCTATTTGCAGAGTGAATCTTCCAATAAGAGGGTTTCCGCTGTAAAGACATTGAAAACTGCGGAAATTTACTGTATTCTTTGTTTTTGCTAATGATTTTTTTTTATTTCTGATGTTTTTAGAACATTGGAAAAATCAAAGACTGTACAAATAAACAAACTATTATAATTTAACCCATATACATGAATTTATTTTACCATGAAGGCATTTGCAATTTTAACAGTACTATATTCTTTCATGATATAGGGCTATACAATAAAAATAAAAAATAGTCTAAATAATTATCAAAAAGAATGGATGACAGAAATTTCACTTAAGTAAATTCAAAAGATGTCTCTATTTCATTTACAATACATACCATACATATACAAGTCATAACTAATTTTGAGATTTTCTTTACTTTTCGTTAATTTAATTTTAATTTTCACAAAGTGCGGACATGTTTCTTTGTATTCTTTCTTATATGTGTTAATATCAAAATCGAACAATCTTCTTTGTCTCAGCTATAAAAACTGCTGAATTTAATAAAATAAAGCCTTATTAAATGTTTGCACTTATTTTTTCTTTTGAAGGTTAAAATGTCAAGATTAAGAAGACACTTATGTAATTCTTTTCATGTGTTGAACCAATACACATAATCTACCATTATTATTCAACAATTCTTAACACGCGCAAAATAGATTAAAATTGAATGATATTAAATATATGAATTACCTATGGATTATGATGAAAATTATGATAACTGTCAGAATTTCATTAAATATTGGGGTGTCTCAAGGGTCATCGGAACTATGAAAAGTTAGGTTAGTTGTTACTCTGTAAATTTCGTACCTTCACAAAATTAGGACAAATGAATTATGCAAAAATTTAACTTCTTGTCTAGAAATTTTTTTAGAATTTCTGAAATTTATTTATTTTAAAAGTACGAATTAATTTTTGAAAAGATTCTCCTTATTTTGCACCCCAATTATAGACAAGATTAACGGATTAAGAATTATCTCCGCGGTGATTTTACCAGATACACACATTTCAACGGATTATCTATTTAAGAGAGAAAATCAGATTAAAGATGATTAAAAAGATAAGTAATAGATTAGGTAAATAATCAGTTTATAAATCGTACTGTTTGTGACGAGTTTCTGATTCTTAAAGTTTTGTTTGTACAATATCTATATGAACAAATGTATATTAAAATTGATTTTCTAAAGATAATCAGATTAAGTCACAAAAGACATAAAGATTTGTTTCTGAGTGTTACTAAGTACGCCGTGTAATATGATATAAATGTCTTTTGAAAATAAATGATTTGCTTTCAAAAGACAATGATATTTGCCGCTGAACACGGGCTTTTCCTAACTTCTTAGAATCCTTTTAAAATGAGGAAACTAATTTATATTCTTTCTCAATTCGCAAATCCTTTCAAAATGACAAAATTTATCCTATTTAATGTCTTTTCTATACACGTATTATTGTCTAATTGCAGCAATACTAAGTTTTTATTAGTATATTGAACCCGTTATTGTTATACTAAACGATGTACTTTTATAAGTCTCTGCAAATTGAACTTTTTGTCCTTATAAGATATCAATCCATTTTTGAAGAGAAAACAATGATCTTGCAACAATTTTTATGTGGGAAGTAATGTTGAAATTATGTAAATATTACTCAAAGCGAGACAGCTTTGTGCAGCTTCAATCTGAATGACACCAACTAATGAGCTAATATGCGGCGGAAAATTTATAAGCTCTATATATATATTACAAAAGAGAGGCAAACTATAAAGATGGGATATTCAAAGGTCGAAAACTAACTGACAGTGCCATGACAAAAAGACAAACAACAGCAGACAGGTGCATCAGTAGATTCTGCTCCACATGTGGCACCTGTTTTGTCATTTAGTTAGCATTTAACATAACGTAAAGTTACCAGCAATTTGGAGAAAAAAAATGATATTTTTAATATCTTTAGTGCTATATTTAGATACAAATTATCTATATAATATATAGTTAAAAGAATGATTTTTAAAAAACAAACACTGTGAATCAATCAAATACAATTTTTCTTCTTTTTTTTTTTTTTTAGAAAAAATGGTCATAGTGACAACCTGCAACATCATTTATTAATGAAGTCATTAAAGGAAAATCTCGCAAAATAATCAAGAATAATTCAAAATCTTACAGAATCACATAATCGATACAAAACATGACTGTATATATTTTTTTCAATATCTAATTATTTAGGGAAAAAAATGAATCAGTGTTCTGTACTTTATATTTTAATCCTTCGTAATAGATTGAGACGGATTAAAAAAAGGTTTCTTTTCAGGGTTATTATCAAAGACTGATAGTAGTATTTATTGTTACTTCTAAAATCAACATAATGTGTCAATTACTGAAAATATTTGATCAAATATGGACAAGGGGCGAAAATACACGAGTTAATGCAAACAGTTTAAACTAACAAAAAATTCGATAGAAATTTCTCACATAAAACTTATGAAAAGTGAACAATACTACCTATTTATGTATTATCTATACATTTCCATTTTGTTTGTACAATGATGACCCAAACCGTGTCAGTGTGGCCACTTGACCACATAAATTGTATACATTACCACTACTTTATAACGGATTGTCCGAAATCCCAAGCTGTCATTGAAGTCACCTATCATAACAAAAATGTCGTTTTTAATGTAACACCTAATTGAAGATATTTTGTTTTGAGAATTAAATGCGAGAAATGCTCCTCTTTTGATGAATCCATTAAAGTGTGTTTTTCTAAGGTCTTAGACCACTATCCTTGGTTCAAGAAAATATTACTTAAATAGTGTCATATTACAATTGGTCTTAGATAAATATTTAAGTGTATACTAAGCCCCATAAAGATCCTTTTCTTTTCGATGCATTATCACCCAGATGCCAAAGTAAAGGAAAATCCATTGAGGAATACTTCTGAACAAATAGAAGAAGTATTGACTCATTGTCCACCTTAAGAAAACTTGTTTTGGCAAGAAATGGCCAAAGGATTTAAGGGTTAATGGGTAAATCTTTCACTAAATCTAAAGAATTTATAATTACAATCTTACAGATACACCGTATTATACATTTAACGACACATATATGCATTGAAATAAACAATGAAAAAGTTAAATGCACAAATTACAGTGTGTCATGCAATCGAAATAAACTCATCATATACATATTAGGATTGAAATTGTGTACGCTATACTAGATTTTCATCTTTAAAAGACCATGATGCTCGAGTAAAAAGGTTAAATTAAAGAACGAAGTTGAAGACGTACCATCGAGGACCCAAAATTTCGAGAGGTTTTGCCTAAAAAAGGGAATAGGAGTGAGATATCAAGATTCATGAGAGAGAAAAAAATCCGAAACATTTTACCAATAGAAAAAGCTGTAAATAAAAGTATGATAGAATCAAATTTTTTACACATTTTCCCTGTGTATTTCACAAGAACAAATGAGCTCTATATTTGTGTTTACAACTGCATATACCGTCATCATAAAATTTAAACAGATCTGAACTTCATATTGACATTGATTATCATTTATATACAGTTGCATACATTATACAAATAGTTAATACCATATGCACATTTTTGAATTTATATTGCCGGAGAAAATGGGGCGCTTGCCTATTACTGTGCTTGATGTATAAACGCACAGTTACGTTAGGTAGGAACGGTGAAATTCAATTTGATACCCCTGGTATGGAAAACAAGTGCCCTACTCTTTCCGCGTTAGAAACCCACACAACTGTTTGAGAGGTCCGTTTACAGAAGTTGTTTGTTGCAAATGACCAAATTATTATTTTCTTTTCCCTATTGCAAATCTTCATCCCGGGCAATGCACTTGTAAAACCTTCGAATGCAATGATTTATTGTAAATTTGTTCTGGTTCCGAATTTACAAGTCAATTGATTAGCTTTTGTTTGCTTAACGTCCAGTGGAAAATATCGCATGCGTGAGACCAGAGGACATAACAACTCTTGGTCACCAAACGGCCATCAACAATGAGCAAAACCCATACCTCATAGTAAGCTTGAAAAGGGTGGGTTCTGATTGAATTTTAAATACAAAGAAAAAATCACTATACTATAGATATAAGAAGATGTGGTATGAGTGTCAATGAGACAACTCTCCATCCAAGTCACAATTTGTAAAGTAAACCATCTTAGGTCAAACTACGGCCTTCAACACAGAGCCTTGGCTCAGACCTCACTGCATGCTATAAAGGGCCCCACAAATTACTCTATGTTTTTTTTTAAACTTCAGAGAAGAAAAACAGAAAGCTTCGTAAAGTACATGAACACGATGACTAAGTCTTAAGTATGACAAATACATGTCCCTTTGACATCTAGTAATTTCACTTTCTCATATTGAGTTGGCAAGAAAAGCGTATCAAATAGAGATATTCATTGAAAAACTTGTTATCTTTTCTATCATATGAAGCATAAACAATAGTTTGTTGTTATTCATAACTTGATTAAAAGAAATTACTGAAAGGTAATATAAATATAACACGCCATTTGACTCATATCAGCACAGGCTAATATACTTATATCAGCCCTGGCTAATTTATATTTTTACTTATCGACAGGACAACCTACCTATTGTAGTGAAAATCTGATGATACATGTTGTGCTATATGGGGTGTGGATTTTAGTTTGATATTATGTTAATCTGTTTGAGGATGTGAACTCAATAAGTCTCTGTCCGTTTTTACCTTTTGATAATAACAAAATTCAATTAGTAATTATTAGGTAGAGCAGCAAATCTTGAAACTGTCCCATACATTTGACTAAATGAAAGGTCTAGTAATGATTATATAGTGTTCTTTACGCATGATTTAGTCTTTTAAATTGAAACACTTGTAATTATCATACCTATTCTGCCACCTTGTAACTTCCTTATTTTATTCTTTAATATGTGTTTTGTCTCTTATAAGAAATCATACGTTGAACAAATAAACACAATTCAAGAAGAACTTTTTGATGCGATGGTTTTTATATTATCTTATATAAGTTGTCATGTAGTTTTGGGAAAAATGTCGTCTAAAAAAGGAGTAGCGTCAAAGCAGTCAATTACACTTATTTTGAATCGTCTCATTTTAACTGAATTTATGGACGACATTGTTGTTGGTTACTGTACAGCATGTTGTTTTAATGTATTTCTTTTTTGATTTACTGGCATAACAATAGCGTGTACAAATGTCTTAGATTAAAAAACACCCATCGCACATTTCTTGATTGTACAACCATTTTAGCAAACGAAGGCCTGCTCAACGCGCGAATTTCTATCTGGAAGCTAAAAGGCCATACGACTGAACCCTTGTTACCATCATCATACAACTGATGTAATGTTTTGTATTCATTTGTATATTGAATTTTATAAGTATTCAATTTGATAACATTTTCAAATGGACAGTCGTATGGAAGGAAAGCAACAAGTAGAATAGACGACAATACATGCAGTCATAGACATAAGAACCGAAATGTTCAAGTAAATGGTAAGCATGCAATGGTCCTTTTTGAAGCATTTTTTCTTCGAAACTCGAGCTCACAATGTTACATTCAATTATCAATATAACAATAAGGATATTTGAGTATACAGTGAAACCTGGATAAACCGAATCCTGCATAAACCGAAATCCTGTATAAACCAAACATGAACTTAAGCACCGTCATATCATATTGTATACGTTGTGAACCAGAAAATCGGCCAAAACCGAACATAATCTTAGTCACGAAGAGTTCCAGTATAAACAGGTTTCACTGTAATTGCCAATGGTACAACTATCTACAAGAGATCAAGTTTGTTGTCACGTGCCATCTAAGTTACATGACTTAAGATTTAGACAAACAACATAGCCAGCTGTCGTATATATCACAATTTAAGAAATGAATATCATAACATGAAAACATTGATTTCTTGTATCTTTTCGTTTGAGATAATGCATCGGAATAATTTAAAGTTTTATTATCAACTTTTGCATGTCAAAAAAAGTAAAATCACAAAAATTTTGAATTCTGAGGAAAATTCAAAAAGGAAAGTCCGTAATCAAATGGCATAACTAAAAGCTCAAACACATCAAACGAATGGATAACAACTGTCATATTACTGACTTGGTACAGGCATTTTCATGTAGAACATGGTGGAACGAACTTGGTTTTTAGGGTAGATAAACATCTCACTTGTTGGAGAACACTGCTTTTCAATGAGTATGTAAGACACGTGGTCATCATTTGAGGACAAAACGCGCGTCTGGATGTCATCGGGTAAAGATAAATACCAATTCTTCAGTTTGAGCAGCCAGTTAAGAGAAGCAAGACCCAAACAGATTTGAGCAAATATCGTCCAAGGTCAATACATGTGCATGTATAAATTGTATTTTTTTTCTTATTTTTTTCCTATGGAGGGGGCCTCGGCGAGTGGTCAAAGTAGTTTCTACTGTAATCACAAGCCAGTCAACACTGAGGTTCTGAGTTCGAAAGAACCAAGACCTAAAAAGGTTTGAGCTAAAATCGTCCAAGGTCAATCAATGTGAGTGCTGGCTGCTGTAAGGCACATCTTTATTTAAATAGATTTCAAAGCATTTGCCCTTTATACGACTAAAAGGACATGCAAATACAACATGTACTTATATACATATGCTTTAAACCCTCCTAACTTCACATACACAAAAAACACTTTCATCTGTAAATAAAAATATATCCCTCACACAGACGATTTGCTTAAGAAAAATGACAATTGGTGGGTCTGATAAGCAGTTCTGGATTGATCTTCATCGTGATCTCTTATAGCCCCCCATCCCCCTCACCAAAAAAAAAACAAACCCTAAAAACAAACAAAAACACCTGAAAGCCAAGAATCAATTTACACATGCAGGTTAGAGGAGATTTGTATAAATATAGACATGAATTTATACAATTAGCATATCTGCTATTTTTTATTGTATAAATTAGCTTTCCATGGGTCTATTTGTGCAAAATGATAATACACGAGCATACATAAAGAGTATTCATAAACTATATCTTATCGATACTAACCGAGTGAATGTTTTCAATAGAAAACGTACAATACAAACGATTTCATGTCTTGCACAAAGATTGAATATTACACTTTATATCAAGACAAATAATTATTAAATATTAAATAACTTTGTATCTTCCTTTTTTAAAATGTCAATATGTTTGTTCTATACATGTGAACAAAATTGATACGTAGAATTAAAATGACAATCACATCAGAGTTACGGTTATTCCAAACTCTGTTTTGAAATTTACACTTTGACCAATAATTAATTTCCAATAGCCGAAAATAGATTAGGGAAAGTTACTAAAAGGACAATATTAAAGCAATTACCTGTTACAAACTTTTAGCAATTTATTGAAGAAATCGATCGAATTATGTTAAGTCTTATTTTATTGTTAAATATAGTTAAAAAAGCCTGTACTTGTTGTATTTAATCAAATTCGATGTCAAAACGACAGGTGGTTATAATTGATACAGAATCTGAGGGATGAAAAAAATAAAAATAAAATTCAAAATGTGTGTTTGTGCGTTTAAATGTTTGTGTGTGTATTTTGTCACTTACCGTGTGTTAGTTTTCTTGCTTTAGACTTCGATCTCATGTTTTCTGTCTTTGATGTTCCGACTAGCTATCATATACCACTCATACAAGACAATACACAAATAAGCAAAGATTAACTCTCACCTGACACGCATGCGCTTTGTGTATCAAAAACTGATATTAAAAGGAGAACACTTTCTTTTCTTGTCAATAAAACCAATTAAAGAGAATTAATATTACAATCATGTCCAAAACTTTGATAACGATACGATAGGTTTAAATAGTCTAACGGTATATATCTATATATAGGTAAATAATGAAAAGAAGTGTTTGGATTAACGGGACAGCAATGTTATTTGTAAAATTAGGGATTATCTCTTTTATTTTCTAAAGACTTAAAAGATTAATCAGCCTGCAATGTTAATAAAATACCAATTTTTAGGAGTGCAAATTAATATGCCTGTCATTTAATGTTTTAATTACCCATTAAGATAAAAGGTTTTGAATGAAAATGACCCCTTCTTTGATTTGATAAGAAGATGAATGTGTAACTCTTTAATTTTTTAAACAATAATTAGCCTATATTTGCAGCTCAAAACTTGCTACTTTACTGTACGGACAGGCAAGTATTGTTTACCGCCTTAATTTGATGTGTTTTTATACGAGGGGACCAATGGTAATATTGAATGTACTGAAACACATCATTTGTCCTATTGATTGATTGATTGTTGATTGCTTTACGCCGCATCATCACAAAAGGCTATAACGCGATTGAAACAGAGAGCTTGAATTATAAAAACATTGCAGTGCAGAAAAGTGCAAAGCTCCTTGAACGACAAGGAAATAACAAATATTTATAATTAGTGGGATTTTGTTTGTCCTACATATATGTATGTATGCACTATTTGACCAGGGGTAACTTATTTTTACCGTCTATAGTTAGTGCCCTCTGATGCTAAAGAGACTGTTTCATGCAGATCTTCTCAGTTTTGGTGCCCTCTAATGCTGAAGAGACTGTTCCATGCAGATCTTCTCAGTTTTGGCGCCCTCTGATGCTAAAGAGACTGTTCCATGCAGATCTTCTCAGTTTTGGTGCCCTCTGATGCTGAAGAGACTGTTCCATGCAGATCTTCTCAGTTTTGGCGCCCTATAATGCTGAAGAGACTGTTCCATGCAGAGCTTCTCAGTTTTGTGCCCTCTAATGCTGAAGAGACTGTTCTATGCAGATCTTTTCAGTTTTAGCGCCCTCTAATGCTGAAGAGACTGTTCCATGCAGATTTTCTCAGTTTTGGTGCCCTCTATTGCTAAAGAGACTGTTCCATGCAGATCTTCTCAGTTTTGGTGCCCTCTGATGCTGAAGAGACTGTTCCATGCAGATCTTCTCAGTTTTGGCGCCCTCTAATGCTGAAGAGACTGTTCCATGCAGATCTTCTCAGTTTTGTTCCCTCTGATGCTGAAGGGATTGTTCCATGCAGATCTTCTCAGTTTTGGCGCCCTCTAATGCTGAAGAGACTGTTCCATGCAGGTCTTCTCAGTTTTGGCGCCCTATAATGCTAAAGAGACTGTTCCATGCAGATCTTCTCAGTTTTGGCGCCCTCTAATGCTATAAAGAGACTGTTCCATGCAGATCTTCTCAGTTTTGGCGCCCTCTAATGCTGAAGAGACTGTTCCATGCAGATCATCTCAGTTTTGGCGCCCTCTAATGCCGAAGAGACTGTTCCATGCAGGTCTTCTCAGTTT
The DNA here is from genome assembly GCF_963676685.1 of Mytilus edulis. NCBI lineage: Eukaryota > Metazoa > Mollusca > Bivalvia > Mytilida > Mytilidae > Mytilus > Mytilus edulis. The sequence goes on along the minus strand of NC_092356.1, from coordinate 23,214,397 downwards.
TGGTGCCCTCTAATGCTAAAGAGACTGTTCCATGCAGATCTTCTCAGTTTTGTGCCCTATGATGCTAAAGAGACTGTTCCATGCAGATCTTCTCAGTTTTGGTGCCCTCTGATGCTGAAGAGAATGTTCCATGCAGATCTTCTCAGTTTTGGCGCCCTCTAATGCTGAAGAGACTGTTCCATGCAGATCTTCTCAGTTTTGTGCCCTCTAATGCTGAAGAGACTGTTCCATGCAGGTCTTCTCAGTTTTGGCGCCCTCTGATGCTTAAGAGACTGTTCCATGCAGATCTTCTCAGTTTTGTGCCCTCTGATGCTAAATAGATTTTTTCGTGAAGATCTTCTTAGTTTTGTTGTCCTTTATTGCTTAAGCGACTGTTCCATGCAGATCTTCTCAGTTTTGGCGCCCTCTGATGCTGAAGAGACTGTTCCATGCAGGTCTTCTCAGTTTTGGCGCCCTCTAATGCTAAAGAGACTGTTCTATGCAGATCTTCTCAGTTTTGGTGCCCTTTGATGCTTAAGAGACTGTTCCATGCGGATACTTTCAGTTTTGGTGCCCTCTGATGCTAAAGAGATTGTTCCTTTTAGATCTTCTCAGTGATGCCTTCTGATGCTAAAGAGAATGTTTCATGGGGATTTTTTCAGATTTGATGCAGTTTTGATGCCCTGTGATGCTAGAAACTGTTTAATGCGGATCATTCCAGTTTGATGCCCTTTAATGCTAAACAGACTGTTCCATGCAGATCTTATTAGTTTTGGTGCCCTCTGATGATAAAGAGATTGTTCCTTTCAGATCTTCTCAGTGTTGATGCCTGCTGATGCTCTAGAGACTGCTTCATGCGGATCTTCTCAGATTTGATGCAGTTTTGATGCCCTTTGATGCTAGAGACTGTTTAATGCGGATCTTCTCAGTTTTGATGCCCTTTGATGCTAAAAAGACTGTTCCATTCAGATCCTCTCAGTTGTTGTGCCCTCTGATGCTAAAGAGATTGTTCGATGTAGATCTTCTCAGTTTCGGTGCCCTCTGATTCTAAAGAGACTGTGTCATGAATATCTTCTCAGTGTTTGGTTCCCGCTGAGGCTAAAGAGATGTGTCCATGCAAATTTTCTCAGATCGGTGCCCTCTGATGCTAAAGACACTGCCTCATGCAGATTTTCTCAGTTTTGTTGCCGTCTGATGATAAAGAGACGGTTCCATACAGATCTTTCCAGTTTTTATGCCCTTTGATGCTAAAGCGGTTGTTATATTCAGATCTTTCCAGTTTAGATGCCCTCTCATGCTTAGGAGACTGGTCTATTTAGGTCTTTCCTCGTTCTGAAGCTCCCTGATGGTTAAGACAACACATTCAATTGGACAAGGCAGATAAATTTGAAAACAAATGGTTGGCATACAAAATGAAAATAAATACAATAGTTAAGTCCTTTTAATTAGGGTGTCCGGTAAGAAGGTCGTGGGATTTTTGACTGGTACTGGAAAATAAAGGAAAAATCAGATTAAACGTTCTCATTCTGACCGGGCGTGGCTACGTACTTGTACATCCCACACTGCCAAAACGGACTCTCAACTTTAACGAGGGTTTTAGATTCAGTCGGAAGAAGACCACAGTGACCATATTCTTGTTCGTATTACATTTTTGGGGGGTTGGGGAGGGGGCAAGAACAAAGAGATCGCGATATTTGATTACAACAGTGTAAATTTCAAGAGTATTGTAAAGAGTAGCTAGCTTTGACATAATATAATTTCTTGTTCAGACAGTACAACTCATATTAAGAACGTCTGAATGTCTTAGCAAGATAAATATATACAGATACGTCCGGTACACGTTAATACGAATTTCCATGTTGGGAGAGTATTGCTGGCAGTGAACTCTTCAACAACCTTTTGTGATGAATTTTTTCAGAGACATAATTCAAAGTTTCGAAGGAAATTGTTCTCTTTAAGTCTTATAGTCAAAATTATAATTTAATCGTATGTGCAGAACTGTTTTGTCAAGTTTATTGTCCAAAGAAAATAGGAATTATATTTATCACACCAAAAATAAACTTTATAAATATGAAAGCAACACTTTATATAGTTCAAATGTCTAAAGTGCTTCTCTGGATTTATTTTCATCAAAAAGACTCAAAGCCGAATATTTTAAAGCCAATGATATATTAGAACCCAAACTTCTGATCATGAAGAGCCATATGACAAAAAAGGACCTCAAATTAAAAGCCAAATCAAAGGGTTTCGTGAGGATGAAAATAGAACGCCTCTTGATATACATGTAATCATTTTCCACCATGGTCTGCTGCTTTTATCGTTCAGATTCACTATTGCGTTTAACAGTAGCCTCTTTTTAAGAGTACTTGGAAGTGCCGGTTAACCTGATCCATAACTTAAACTACGAAGTATCTGATCTCTATTCCGTAACATTTGTTTAATTCCTAAGCCGGCATAAGTAGAAAGAAATGTGAAAAGTTCACATTATTTCTTTTTCTATTTACATAAAGACAGTAAATGTTTAGTTCTATTGTAATCTGAATAAACAAACTTTGCGAAATGAACATCTTTCAATTGACACGAACAATGACAGACGTTCGATCTTAAGCGCTTCCAATGAGCTGATCAAATACTTGTCTTATTGTCAATATTTGGACACCAGCAAATGTCTTTAAAGTTTATAAATGTCCTAAATGGTGTTTTGATACCTCAAAATTCGAGTGTAAGAGATATTTTAATTACACAAATAGTCACTTTCTCACACTTTTGATGGTTTAAATGATCGTTATGGGTGCTAATAATTATGTATACAAAGATTCGATCGAGACGGCATCATAAAAGCAATTAGAGATTCTCCAAACGGAGGCATATTTCACAATCGAGGTTTTGTTTGTTTGTACAAATTTATCACGTACTTACAAATGTAAAAACTATATTTTATACAGAATATTTTATGGTAGTGATAAAATTAAGAATAAACAATTAGAAATGCACAAGGTACAATCGTTTTTATATATGTATAAGATTTAGAACTCGTTCCTGCATTTACGTCATCCAAACCATACAGCTTCCAATGTAAAAAGCCACGATATCATTCCCCCCCAAGGTATCGATATAATCCCCAGTTACTTTGGTTATAGTTTCTATATACTATATATTCACTTAGGGAGCTACAATTTGATTCTTAGGTGTAAAGGGGGGGGGGGGCTGCATTTTTCCGACGTAGTCGGTATAGTTTCGGTTTGTGCCCTTTGAACTTAAGGACGCTTAACTATGGCAACAGAATACACATGCTCGAAAATCCTATCTGTGATTAGACAAAATGCTGTCATGGTGGGTGATTTGGTTGTGTTTGAAAAAAACGTCTCGTTAATTATATCGTGATGGAAAGCAAGTGAAAAACTATAAATATTTGAACTAGATCTTACAAAGATTTATATTTTTATTAAAATAATTGTTTCTCCAATAGCTCTTTGCATCCATATTAACAGCTGTTTATTCGGGACAATTATATAATTTTCAATGTAAACTTTGTTGTACGAACGTACATGACTTTTAGAACGCACCTACGCATGTGAGATTTCCGCGGGGTTTTGGTGAATGTAAACAAAAAGATACGAGGACCGAGAATACTGAACACAAACAGAGAAAACGTTATTTAAATGGTAAATCGAAATGATAGTTTAAAACATATACTCAAATTTAAATTCGGATATCTTTTTTTAAGATAGTTCTTGTTTAAGTTGTAATCTGTGTCCCTCCTTTTTATTTTTCACTCTATTCGGTCCTGCATTTTTAATTAGTTTATCCTGACTCTAACATAAATTGTCATTCTGCCTTGTTTTTCAAAGTTGTTCATCCTGTCTTTTCATTTTTTTATCAACACTATTTCATCCTAGCCCCCCTAATATCAAATGGAAGCTCCCTTACCCTTATTTTATACTGATTCGAGGTATACCGAGGTCTTCGAAAATCGCAGTTATGACTTTAATTTTGTCACGAGGATTTCATGGTTACGTCACATCATTGTGTCGAACAACCGTCAATCAATTATACACTATATTAATTTCGTGCGTCCGAAACTCTTTTCTGTTTTTTCTTCGACAAGAACGTTCAACCCAAAAAATTCAAAATTGAGGGTGTAAAATTACAAAAATATACGCGAGGAGTTACATGTAGATAGCAAGAAGTGATAACAAAACTAGAGGAGACTGGAAGGCCTTTTAACCCAGAAAGTCAAACGGAGCTTTTTTAGAATCTTGTAAACAAAGCTTGGACACATGCTCTGTTCTTCAATCAGATTGTCATTTGGTCTCTTGTGGAGAGTTGTCTCATTGGCAATCATACCACATCTTCTTTTTTTGATTTTCAGTTAAATTAAAATTCATTCAGCGGAACGGGTGGAAAAACAACTGTCATTTTCCTCACTTGGTACATGCATGTTGAAGAAAATAGTGGTCGGGTTATACCTGTTTTATAGCTAGCTAAACCTAAGGTCCACCATTTTAACAAAATTGGGTAGACAATTTTAAAGAAAACAGGACAAGACATTCTTCGATAAAACCCTTGCTCATTAATTTTGTTTTGCTTCGACATCAACTATGTTAAATAAAGTCCATGTACCAGCTACAATCTCGTAAGTTTTGAGAAATGTATACTCCATACGAGGATAAAAATGGTAGTGTAAGGTAAATCTTTCCTTTCAATCATCATCAGCTTGTGAAATGAGGTGACCACTATTGTCAAATTCGAGGTAAATGTATACAGAGAATTGGCGGCGGAAGCTGTATCAGTGGTTTCCTTAATCTTCAGTTTATGAGAGGATATATTATCTTAATTCAAATGCATGCCTGCTCAAAATCGGATATTATATCCGATGTCTTGTATGCTCCCTGCACAAACAACGTTGCAACAACTGATTTTTACAGTTTGTTCGTATGTCCTACATGCTGTTATACAACACGGTGTATTATAGTATTTTTAGCATTCAAAATATGTCCACCTCTCCACATTCTATATGCGCCTTTTTAAGTTAGGATCCTGTTATTCTGTGGTTGTCGTTGGTTTGCTTGCTGTCTTTCATGTATGTTTTTATTTTATTGTTTTACAATAAATCACGCAGTTGGTTTTCTTATATAAATTGTTTCATGCAGACTTTACAATGTCCGGGCTTATTAAAACTGACTTTCTATATAGTATTTTACTTCTTTTTTATGTATTTAAAAGAAGCACTCTTTTGTACCTCAGGAATAGATTACCTCATCTGTATTTGGCAACGCTTTTAGGATTTTTTTGTCCTCGTTGCTCTTCAACTTCGAATTTTATTAGGCCTTTTTAACCTTTTTCGATTCGTGCGTCACTGATGAGTCTTTTGTAGACAAAATACGCGTTAATACACGCATTAATAGAACATTTCAATCCTGGTTTCTATGATGATTGTTTGATTGATTGTTGGTTGCTTAACGGCCAGTGGCAAATATTTCATGCATGTTCAGGATGATGTATCTATGATGAGTTTATTGTAAAAAATAAACAAACATCGATTATGTATTGCTTAAACAATAAGTGGTTAAAACGATACAAAATTAAATGTTTTGAAAACTATTTGGACAACTTTATTTCTGATTTGCATTTTTCTTTTACTTTACAAAGGAATCCGATTGCCATATGGGAATTTCGAATATTGGTGAAACACTTTCGTTCTAACATATATTGTCTAACTGACAAGTTATTTTCTAAACAACCATTAGATATTATTCGTTAAAACGTTGTCTAGTAGCCATTCAATGACTACTTCTATTCTTTTTTCCCCTCGTTATCAAAATATTAATAATCATATTATGTGATATCTTAATCCAATAATTCTGTCGATTAAATCATAATGTCGACTTATTTGAGTAATATTTAAAAATCCTATATGTTTGACACTGTTATTACACCCTATCAGTATGGCTAATGGGCTATTCTCAGATTCCAACGGGCAGTTTTCAAATGTTTAAAGAAAGGCTCATACTAAATTCGGTTTAATGTAGATATAAAAATATAATTAAATTTTAAGATAAACATATTATTTAAGTTACATGTGCTTGATGTTTGAAAACACATGGGTAATATGTGAGAAAAATGAAAAAGAAACAACAATAAGGTATATAACTGATTATAGAGAGGTATGCTGAATTTCCCCTGATTTTTTGCACGAGTTCAAATTTTGAAATATTATAATAAAAACTCGTCAAATTTCAATACTGAAGATGAACACTTAATATATTATTTAGGGCTTCATGTCTGAAAGGGTTAACTTCAACCTATTTATAAAACACTTTTTTATATATATATATATATATATAATGGTTATAGTATTTGATTGTTTAAAATATTGTTTCTGACTTTTAGCATGCATTAGACAGTATTTACCCCACCCCCGAAAAAAACCCGAATGCTTAGGACATGACTAGAAAAGCTGAGGAATGAACAGAAGGAAATACAAGATACTTTTTAGTATATAGTGGGGAGCTGCGCCACTCTATTTTGAGCTAGCTATATAGGATACTGTTTAAGTAAATGTAATCTAACCAAATATCATATACTTGAAGATGAATATAGGAAGAAGATGTGGTATGAATGTCATTGAGACAACTCTCCATCCAATACTTTTATATATTCATGTATTCATAATACAAAACTGTAATACTGCTAACAAATCTGCCGAAGAAATGTTTTAATATAGGTCCATGTGTTATTTTTTTTTATCAAAGGACTTCTCTAACTAAAATAAATTAATTGTCCATTTGGTATATAGTGTTGGTGTAATGACCAGTGGTCAACACCACTTCACATTAAGAATAAGACATAACAATAACCACATAAAAGTTCATACATCCTGGCTTAGGATACACAACTACTCACATAGAGTTGAAGTCAAGACCCCCCCCCCCCCTTTTCTGTTTTGTTACAATATTAGTCATTATCAAATACAATGTATACCATATGCATTTTAATTGTAATTTTTGGTATTCGTCATTTTCTTATTTTGGTTTTATGTGAAATTTGGCATTTGCTTTACTATATGACACCTGAAGTTATTTTTGTATTACTTGTTTGGCCCTAGTAGGCCCTAGTAGTGCTAGTAGGCTAGAGCGCATACCACATTTGCTAAAGAGGATTGGTTCGTAAATAAAAGTTATATATTCATGGAGTATAAAATACAATCAAATTTCAATTTCCAGTTACAACGTTTTGATGTACGCTTTTGAAAATATTACCCAGAATGCATTACATTCTGAAACTGCGAATTGGTTGAACGTTACGGAATATCCATTTCAAAGATAATAACAAATTGTTCCGTATGTTGTAACCATAATCTTGTTCCCTTTCCACGGATGTGGCCTACCGAATTAGACTATTTGCCTAGTGTGTAATAACTGTGCCACATGTGGAGCAGGATCTGCTTACCCTTCCGGAGTACCTGAGATCAACCGAAGTTTTTTTGGTAGGATTCGTGTTGCTTATAGTCTTTAGTCATCTATGTTAAGTCTTGTATACTATATTGTTTGTCTGTCTTTTGTTTCAGCCATGGCGATGTCAGTTTATTGTTGGTCTATTAGATTGTCCCTCTGGTATCTTTCGTCCCTTTTGTTTAATTTTACATCATCCAAAAGCTAGACGGACTACTCTAAACATTGGTTTTAGAGAAAGACACGGTGACCTTTTCAACCATTGGAAGTAACCGTTTGAAACCAAACACTTACAGTACTATTACTAATATAAAATAAACGCACTCCTGTAAGATTTGGATCGGACATGATTCTACAAGAAAAAGTACAGTTTTGTTCTCATGAAACGATTTGTCATTATCATTTAATTCATCAATTAATTGTAATAGTATTGCGACATTATCGCCTTAAGTGTCACAGATTTTACATCAGATAAACTTAGATATCATCCACAGATAATACAAAGAATAGAGGGTCTTATATTTAACCCTGATGCACACGGCAGATACGAGAAAGTGGATGACTTTGTTGATTTACGATCTTCAGCAACCTGTGATTTTAACCTCTGGTATCATATTTTCACATTGAGCCATCAATAACAAGTAAAAAAGTTGTTCAAATTTGTTTGTTAACCTTAAATTGAGCATTTAATTAGGGTGAAAAGTATGCTTAGAATGTACCAGGTGAAATCAGTGTCCTGTCTTGCAAATTTTAAATGCGTATGTTTTAAGTCATTATATATAGCATTTTAATTGAAGGATATACAGTTGATTTTTTTTATATTATAACACAAATACATTGTAAATATGTAATAAATGAAATAAAATTATTCAATGATCATACAAATAGCGAGTATGAAACATTTTATTATAGAAATATTTTTGTGTCTGGAAAGCATGAGTCTTCATTTTTATATTTTTTGTGTGTGTCACTGTGTGTGTGTAGAGGAAGGCATTGTTTCTATTGTTTATTTTCCGGCTCCCCATCATTCCCTTTTTTGCCCACAGATTCGATCTCATAGGTGTCAAATTACATTCAGAACAAGAAAGAACTAAAAAAATATAATACGTAGAAGAAGTTATAGGTTAAATTATAACAGTACAGTTGAGAATGAAAATGGGGAATATGTCAAAGAGATAACAACCCGATCAAATAGCAGATAACAGCCAAGTCCACCAATGGGTCTTAATCGCAGCGAGAAAAACCAGCACCCTGAGGTGGGCCTCAGCTGGTCCCTAAACAAATGTGAACTAGTTCAGTGAAAATGGACGTCATACTAAACTCCAAAAACATATAAATAAACTAAAATTAAACAAATATTCAGGACTAGTAGTTATTTAAGGTTACACTTATGAAAGGATTCTTATGTTTAATAAACACAAAGAGAAATGTAAATGCGGAACATGCATCTTTTGGAAGTTAAATTCCCGATAATAAACTCATCATATGCATGTTTAATTAACAAAAATGTTATTGCAACATCACTAAATTATCCCCAGACTTAATGAACTCTTCCCAAAGGACCTTATTCTGCACTTAGAGATGAATTGATGTGTAATTGGTGATTATAAACAATAGAAAATGAATTGATTTGTTTATAAACATCATCAAGATAACACCAAACGTTATCATATACTAAGATAATTGGGTAATTTACAGGTTCATCGCAAAGGATAAGATAAAGTTGTTAACAAACCTTTTGGGGTGTTAGACAAATTTTGTGTTAATCACATGATCAAAGGAAAATTAGAAATTTATGTGTGAGAATAATTTGATGTTTATTAGTGTGAAATTGTCACGGTTAAACATGAGAACATATTATGTTTGTGCATGTTTTTCAAGACAGACATAGATGCTGCGTTACTCAAGACTTATCTACATGTACAATGTATTAGAGCTAACTGTGAATATGTTTTTTGATTGAGTAAAGCCATTTCAAGTGGCTTTCTATGTTGTGATGATACACTATTGTCTCAGATAAGGGTGAAGGTTGGATACCATCAAAACGTTTCATCCCGCTGCAATTGTTTGCACCTGTCCTAAGTCAGGAATCTGATGATCAGTAGTCGTTTGTTGATGTGGTACATTATTATTTAGACCGTTGGTTTTCCCGTTTGAATGGTTTTACACAATTAATTTTTTGGGCCCTTTATAGCTTGCTGTTCGGTGTGAGCCAAGGCTTCGTGTTGAAGATAGTACTTTGATCTATAATGGTTTACTTTTATAAACTCTGACTTGAATGGAGAGTTGTCTCATTTGCACTCATACCACATCTTCCTATATCTATATCTATGCACAATGTATTAGAGCTGACTGTCATAAAATCATAAATAGAATCATAGTTTTGAAGCAAATTGAAGATTGAAATAATTTAAAATGATTGGGTCTAGAATTATAAGGCTAGGACACATCGTATCTAAACACTGGCTCTCTGACTTAAAATCTTTACATGAGAATGCTTCGCATTGTTATTTAACTTGCGAGTTTAGCTGCCAGATTTCTACTTCAATAACCTGTAGAAAAGATTGTCTTTAATCTTATCTTATCATAATTTTATTATGATGTCATGTAGAAATTAATTCAATCCATTTACACATGGACCAAAACAGAACCGAGCTTAATTAAGTAGACCATGGACTAGACAAGAATACTCATTTAATGTTACCTAAGAATGCGTGCACCTGATTTGATTCGAGCATCACTGACGAGTTTTAATGTAGACGAAACGTGCGTCTACAATGTAGCTTCCAAATTTTATAAGCTTACTATCTTTGATGAGTGTTTACATCTACTGGGTTGTTGCCACTGCTGGTGGACATTTCGTCCCCGATGATATCACCAGTCAGTAGTCTATTACCAAGAAATATCCCTTATAACGTTCATTTCTGTGAATTTGATGTATATAACAATGATGTTTTCGATTCACTGTTGATATTAACCACTAGTTATAGAATGCTTAATCCGTATTTGGCCCAACTTATCGAAATTTTCAAATGCTCTTTAACTTCTTATTTGTTTGGTCTTCTAATTGTTCTGATGAGTCTTGTAGATGACACTCGCGTCTCGCGTACCAAACTATATTAGACCTGGTTTATTTGACAAGTTTTAACGTCACAGCGGGAGTTTGACATGATACATTTTTTTTCGATTTTTTTTCCCTAAATTTGAAATAAAGTAAAATTATTTCCCGTCCTTTTAACGATTCCAAACGTTAAAATTGTACAGCCTTTCCAAGTAATTTTCTCGAATGCCCCATTTTGTCAGTCCGTCTACCGAAAAAGGGGAGGGGGACAACAACAGATTGATCTTCCTGTATAGTTTTATTTCATGCTTTATACAATCTTTTGTGAAGGCTTATATTAAGTACGGGAACGGGAACCAAAAGGCCAAGACAGGAACAATTACTACAAATTTTTACATTTTTCTTTTTTTTTAATTGTATTTTTTCTATATACTGATACGGTTTCTTTCTCTCTTTTGTGATGTTTTTTCTTTCTTAGCCATAATTATTTATTGGTGCAAAGCGCGAACACTCATATTTTTTTCTTCAATATTTAACACTATAAGATATGCAGGGGCAGATCCAGCCATTTAAAAAAAAAAGGGGGGGGGGGAGTTCCCAACCCAGGACAAAAAAAGGGGGGTGTTCCAACTATATGTCCCCATTCTAATGCATTGATCGTTCAAAAAAAAAAAAAGCAGGGGCTCCCCCTGGATCCGCCAATGATATGGGGGAATTTGCATTCAGAATAATTTTTTTTGTCATCTAGAGCTTGACCAGAATATTTGTTTTCATCAAATTGGGGGATCAGAATATTTAATAAAAAAAACCACACCCCCTCTCCCTTGAAAGTTAAATGGTCGTTCCCTAATTTGAATATTGAAAACAAATCGGTATACTTTTTGAGGACAATATCAACTTAACAATGAAAGCCAGGTATGATAACCAGGATGAAGGAATTGAAATTTAGACTGCCATTAGAAATGATGAGTTTGTTTTCGATTGGACAGACAATTTTATTTCTTGACAGTCACAACGGAAGTGGCTGAAAGGGTTTTTTAATGTGCAAAAAGTATGGCACGCCCCCCCCCCCCCCCCTGTACGATAATTTGTATTCAAATTGGTTAACAACCGCCATACAAGTGGGAGGATTAGCTGGCGTTAAAACCAGGTCAGGAATACTTAGTACGACAGATGTTTCGCACCGGTTCCGTTAGTTGATAATGGTTGATGTTGTTAGTATTTTTTATAAACCTCCCCTCTTTTATTCTACCTTAGAGTTTTTCCCCTCATTACGATCGGACGTGGTTGGGTATTTATACATCCCGCACAGCCCGGATGCCCAAATTTAGAAAGGGGTTTACTGTCGAAAAGAGAGTAGCTCAAGGATGATAAAAATTCTACATGATAGAAGTCAAACTGTTGTGCGACCGGTTGAATACGCACGTTTATTTTCTACTTTCATGTATGCGATTATTGGTATGAACACGGCGGGATTATTGTAATTACATCCAAAATCCAATAATTTAATTTTGGATGCAACGCATCTTCTGATTGGCTGACGTTATTTTGTTATGAGCCCATAGCCATAATTTAGTCATGTGACCGCGACGTCATCAACGTTTTTTCATGGTTTTCTACGGTTTAAAATAGAATTTAGAATTAAATTATAAGAAATGACTGTAACATTTTTTCTGTCTATTCGAAATAACATAAAAAATGTGGTGCACACTGTTAAATAACCCGCTACGCGCGTTATTCAGTGTGCACCAAATTTTTAAATTATTTCTTCATAGACAGAAAAAATATTACAGTCATTCCTTAAATAACGTTAGAGAAGAGAAACAACTCGTGCTTGATTTTATACATGCTGCCTACTATCTTACAAACATTTTTAACGGAATTGTTCGAACTACCTACAAAAAACTGCGTATTGAAAAGTCCCACCAACATGTAGACGTAACATAGTTTTAAACAGTTAACAGTGATCTTCACAAAGGATTTTTTCATGGTGACAACAGTCAAAGAAAACTTTGATAAACTTATAATAAACATATAATATTTGACGGTACGAACTTAGTTATCATTATTTTATTCTAACAATTTCTTAAATTTTGCTGTAAAAAGCCAGGACTGTTGGCTTATGTCAAGTACTATATTTTAACCATGTTCAAAGCAGTATATGTCCGTCGTGACTATTTGTTTTTAAAAAACTTGGATGGACTTTGTCGGGAATTAGCCCATCATGAATAATATATTAAGCTTTTATTTCGATCAGTAGATATTCAACTTTACACTAAGAAGTAGAATGAACGTCCCGACTCTATGTAACGATGACAATTTTAACTGTTGCAACATTATGCTATCTTTCTTTGAAAATTCTTGTTTTATTTTCTGAAAGTCATCATTTTCAAACATAATATTAAAACGTGCCTAGTATTTCATTTTATAGATTTTATCCAAATTATGGAAGAAGGACGACAACTCGATTTGATTAACGTATACTTGTAGGTGTTGTTTTTTTATACATTTGCAAAAGGTTACAAGAGCGCAATTATTCGTAATGCATTTTCCATAGAGTACCAGTGGTGTTCCATATTTTTTTCTCAATCCCTGTATCTAAAGGCAGGGCTCTAACCAATTTAGCCAAAGAATATCTTCCCTAACTAAACTAGTTAGACTTCCTTTATATATCAAGGTCTACAACACTCCTCCTCATCCTTTTCTTTTATCGATCAACTTACTTGTCCACTACTGTACAATCCCGAGATTTTCACTCGGAAATCCTCTGGCAAGTTCCCTGCATGTCACCTAGACGTGTACCGACCATCATATAACCTGGTAAACCTTCATGACCATACAAAACTGACAGGCACTGATATATATATATGGCCCCAAAATATAGCAGTTTAACAAAATTGTGAAAATGTAATCTTTTAGCTATTTACTGGAAAGAAGAATGCTTCTGCTACATACATCCGGGCTGTTTTTGACAAAACAATGCACATTTATCGGGTACTAGCATCATTAAGTCATGCTAAATTACTGTAAACTTCACAATTGTAGTTAACTTTTAGACGGTTTCCGTCTTAAATGAAAGTAGCCGCATTCGTGTTCATTCATAATATTGAAATGTAAGTTGTATTTGATGATAATACATTACATATATAATTTTGACAAAAAACATCTTAAGAGTGACGTTTTGATAGATTTTTCATATTTAAGCTTGGATCGGAGCGTTTTTAATGACTATTCAGTAACAATCTTTCACACAAACTAATCGAATCAATTGAAATAGACACTTAAGTTTAAAAAGTGTTCTAAATCTTTCGTGACATTAACCTGAATTTTTAGGCCAAAATCGGCCCTTACTGGACCTACTCCTTTGTGCGGCCATTAGAAATGAGGAGTTTGTTTTCGATAGGGCAGACAATTTTAATTTATGACAGTCACAACTTATAGTTGTTGCAAGGGTTCATTGACGTGCAAAGTGAGTGGCACTTCCCCATGATACAATTAATTGTATTAAAATGGGTTAACAACCGTCATATAAGTGGGAGGATTAGCTGGCGTTAAAACCAGGTTACACCACCAATTTCTTCCGGAAACTCTTGATCTTGTAATAAGTCAGGAATACTTAGTACGACATTTGTTTCGCACCGGTTCCGTATCTGGAAAATGGTTAATGTTGTTAGTTTGTTTTATAAACCTCCCCTCTTTAATTTTACCTTAGTGTGTTTTCCCTCGTTACGATCGGACGTGGTTGGGTATTTATGCATCCCGCACAGCCTACCGGATGCCCAAATTTAGAAAGGGGTTTACTGTCGAAAAGAGAGTAGCTCTAGGATGATAAAAATTCTACACGAAAGAAGTCAAACTGTTGTGCGACCGTTGCATACGCACGTTTATTTTCTCCTTTCATGTATGCGATTACTGGTATGAACACGGCGGGATTATTGTAATTACATCCAAAATCCAATAACGTTATAGAAGAGAAACAACTCGTGCTTGATTTTAGAAATGCTACCTAATTTCTTACAAACATTTTTAACGGAATTGTTCGAACTACCTACAAAAAACTGCGTATTGAGAAGCCCACCAACATGTAGACGTAACATAGTCTTCAAACAGTTAACAGTGAAGTACATAAATGATTTTTTCATGGTGACAACAGTCAAAGAAAATTTTGATAAACTTATAATAAACATATTTGACGGTACAAACTTAGTTATTATTATTTTATTCTTACAATTTCTTAAATTTTGCTGTAAAAAGCCAGGGCTGTTGGCTTATGTCAAGTACTATATTTTGACCATTTTCAAGCAGTATGTGTCCGTCTTGACTATTTGTTTTTAAAAAACTTGGATGGACTTTGTCGGGAATTAGCCCATTATGAATAATATATTAAGCTTTTATTTCGATCAGTAGATATTCAACTTTACACTAAGAAGTAGATTGAACGTCCCGACTCTATGTAACGATGACAATTTTATCTGTTACAACATTATGCTATCTTTCTTTGAAAATTCTTGTTTTATTTTCTGAAAGTCATCATTTTCAAACATAATATTAAAACGTGTCAGTATTTCATTTTATAGATTTTATCCAAATTATGGAAGAAGGACGACAACTCGATTTGATTAACGTATACTTGTAGGTGTTGTTTCTTATACATTTGCAAAAGGTTACAATTATTAAGAGCGCAATTATTCGTAATGCATTTCCCATAGAGTACCAGTGGTGTTCCATATTTTTTCTCAATCCCTGTATCTAAAGGCAGGGCTCTAACCAATTTAGCCAAAGAATATCTTCCCTAACTCAACTAGTTAGACTTCCTTTATATATCAAGGTCTACAACACACCTCCTCATCCTTTTCTTTTTTCGATCAACTTACTAGTCCACTACTGTACAACCCCGAGATTTTCACTCGGAAATCCTCTGGCCAGTTCCCTGCATGTCACCTAGACATGTACCGATCATCACATAACCTGGTAAACCTTCATGACCATACAAAACTGACAGGCACTGATATATATATATGGCCCCAAAATATAGCAGTTTAACAAAATTGTGAAAATGTAATCTTTTAGCTATTTACTGGAAAGAAGAATGCTTCTGCTACATACATCCGGGCTGTTTTTGACAAAACAATGCACATTTATCGGGTACTAGCATCATTAAGTCATGCTAAATTACTGTAATCTTCACAATTGTAGTTAACTTTTAGACGGTTTCCGTCTTAAATGAAAGTAGCCGCATTCGTGTTCATTCATAATATTGAAATGTAAGTTGTATTTGATTATAATACATTACATATATAATTTTGACAAAAAACATCTTAAGAGTGACGTTTTGATAGATTTTTCATATTTAAGCTTGGATCGGAGCGTTTTTAATGACTATTCAGTAAAAATCTTTCACACAAACTAATCGAATCAATTGAAATAGACACATAAGCGTTTAAAAAGTGTTCTAAATCTTTCGTGACATTAACCTGAATTTTGAGGCCAAAATCGGCCCTTACCGGACCTACTCCTTTGGACTGCCATTAGAAATGAGGAGTTTGTTTTCGATGGGGCAGACAATTTTAACTTATGACAGTCACAACTTATACATATAGTTGTTGCAAGGGTTCATTGACGTGCAAAGTGAGTGGCACTTCCCCATGATACAATTAATTGTATTAAAATTGGTTAACAATCGTCATACAAGTGGGAGGATTAGGTGGCGCTAAAACCAGGTTACACACCACCAATTTCTTCGGGAAACTCTTGATATTGTACCAAGTCAGGAATACTTAGTACGACATTTGTTTCGCACCGGTTCCGTTTCTGGAAAATGGTTGTAATGATATTGTTAGTTTTTTTTATAAACCTTCCCCCTTTAATTTTACCTTAGAGTTTTTTTCCCTCATTACGATCGAACGTGGTTGGGTATTTATACATCCCGCACAGCCTACCGGATGCCCAAATTTAGAAAGGGGTTTACTATCGAAAAGAGAGTAGCTCAAGAATGATAAAAATTCTACACGATAGAAGTCAAACTGTTGTGCGACCGGTTGCATACGCACGTTTATTTTCTCCTTTCATGTATGCGATTATTGGTATAAACAGGGCGGGGATTATTGTAACTACATCAAAAATCCAACAACGTTATAGAAGAGAAACAACTCGTGCTTGATTTTATACATGCTGTCTAATTTCTTACAAACATTTTTAACGGAATTGATCGAACAACACAAAAAACTGCGTATTGAAAAATCCCACCAATATGTAGAAGTAACATAGTCTTCAAACAGTTAACAGTGATCTTCATAAAGGATTTTGTCATGGTGACAACAGTCAAAGAAAACTTTGATAAACTTATAATAAACATATTCGACGGTACGAACTTAGTTATCATTATTTTATTCTAACAATTTCTTAAATTTTGCTGTAAAAAGCCAGGACTGTTGGCTTATGTCAAGTACTAAATTTTGACCATGTTCAAAGCAGTATATGTCCGTCTTGACTATTTGTTTTTAAAAAACTTGGATGGACTTTGTCGGGAATTAGCCCATCATGAATAATATATTAAGCTTTTATTTCGATCAGTAGATATTCAACTTTACACTAAAAAGTAGAATGAACGTCCCGACTCTATGTAACGATGACAATTTTAACTGTTGCAACATTATGCTATCTTTCTTTGAAAATTCTTGTTTTATTTTCTGAAAGTCATCATTTTCAAACATAATATTAAAACGTGTCTAGTAGTTCATTTCATAGATTTTATCCAAATTATGGAAGAAGGACGACAACTCGATTTGATTAACGTATACTTGTAGGTGTTTTTTTTTTATACATTTGCAAAAGGTTACAAGAGCGCAATTATTCGTAATGCATTTCCCATAGAGTACCAGTGGTGTTCCATATTTTTTCCTCAATCCCTGTATCTAAAGGCAGGGCTCTAACCAATTTAGCCAACGAATATCTTCCCTAACTCAACTAGTTAGACTTCCTTTATATATCAAGGTCTACAACACTCCTCCTCATCCTTTTCTTTTTTCGATCAACTTACTGGTCCCTTATGTACAACCCCGAGATTTTCACTCGGAAATCCTCTGGCCAGTTCCCTGCATGTCACCTAGACATGTACCGATCATCACATAACCTGGTAAACCTTCATGACCATACAAAACTGACAGGCACTGATATATATATATGGCCCCAAAATATAGCAGTTTTACAAAATTTTGAAAATGTAATCTTTTAGCTATTTACTGGAAAGAAGAATGCTTCTGCTACATACATCCGGGCTGTTTTTGACAAAACAATGCATATTTATTGGGTACTAGCATCAACTTTTAGACGGTTTCCGTCTTAAATGAAAGTAGCCGCATTCGTGTTCATTCATAATATTGAAATGTAAGTTGTATTTGATGATAATACATTATATATATAATTTTGACAAAAAACATCTAAAGAGTGACGTTTTGATAGATTTTTCATATTTAAGATAGAATCGGAGCGTTTTTAATGCCTATTCAGTAAAAATCTTTCACATAAACTAATCGAATCAATTGAAATAGACACTTAAGCGTTTAAAAAGTGTTCTAAATCTTTCGTGACATTAACCTGAAATTTGAGGCCAAAATCGGCCCTTACCGGACCTACTCCTTTGGACTGCCATTAGAAATGAGGAGTTTGTTTTCGACGGGGCAGACAATTTTAACTTATGACAGTCACAACTTATAGTTGTTGCAAGGGTTCATTGACGTGCAAAGTGATTGGCACTTCCCCATGATACAATTAATTGTATTAAAATGGGTTAACAACTGTCATTCAAGTGGGAGGATTAGCTGGCGTTAAAACAGGTTACACCACCAATTTCTTCCAGAAACTCTTGATCTTGTAATAAGTCCGGAATACTTAGTACGACATTTGTTTCGCACCGGTTCCGTATCTGGAAAATGGTTGATGTTGTTAGTTTGTTTTATAAACCTCCCCTCTTTTATTCTACCTTAGAGTTTTTCCCCTCATTACGATCGGACGTGGTTGGGTATTTATACATCCCGCACAGCCCGGATGTCCAAATTTAGAAAGGGGTTTACTGTCAAAAAGAGAGTAGCTCAAGGATGATTAAAATTCTACGCGATAGGAGTCAAACTGTTGTGCGATCGGTTGCATACGCACGTTTATTTTCTCCTTTCATGTATGCGATTATTGGTATGAACACGGCGGGATTATTGTAATTACATCCAAAATACAATAACGTTATAGAAGAGAAACAACTCGTGCTTGATTTTAGAAATGCTACCTAATTTCTTACAAATATTTTTAACGGAATTGTTCGAACTACCTACAAAAAACTGCCTATTGAAAAGTCCCACCAACATGTAGAAGTAACATAGTCTTCAAACAGTTAACAGTGATGTACATAAATGATTTTTTCATGCATGGTGACAACAGTCAAAGAAAACTTTGATAAACTTATAATAAACATATTTGACGGTACAAACTTAGTTATCATTATTTTATTCTTACAACTTCTTAAATTTTGCTGTAAAAAGCCAGGACTGTTGGCTTATGTCAAGTACTATATTTTGACCATTTCCAAGCAGTATGTGTCCGTCTTGGCTATTTTTAGAAGAAAAAAAAAACTTGGATGGACTCTGTCGGGAATTAGCCCATCATGAATAATATATTAAGCTTTTATTTCGATCAGTAGATATTCAACTTTACACTAAGAAGTAGATTGAACGTCCCGACTCTATGTAACGATGACAATTTTAACTGTTGCAACATTATGCTATCTTTCTTTGAAAATTCTTGTTTTATTTTCTGAAAGTCATCATTTTCAAACATAACATTAAAACGTGTCTAGAAGTTCATTTTATAGATTTTATCCAAATTATGGAAGAAGGACGACAACTCGATTTGATTAACGTATACTTGTAGGTGTTGTTTCTTGTACATTTGCAAAAGGTTACAAGATTGCAATTATTCGTCATGCATTTCCCATAGAGTACCAGTGGTGTTATTTATTATTTTTCTCAATCCCTGTATCTAAAGGCAGGGCTCTAACCAATTTAGCCAAATAAGATCTTCTCTAACTAAACTAGTTAGACTTCCTTTATATATCAAGGTCTACAACACTCCTCCTCATCCTTTTCTTTTTTCGATCAACTTACTGGTCCACTACTGTACAACCCCGAGATTTTCACTCGGAAATCCTCTGGCCAGTTCCCTGCATGTCATCTAGACAAGTACCGGTCATCATATAACCTGGTAAACCTTCATGACCATACAAAACTGACAGGCACTGATATACACTTGTATGGACAAGTAGACCCTGCTCGCAGCGCTATTGTTGTTGCCCCCAATAGATGGCACCAACGGGATTCGAAACGTGAATCTCAGGATCTAAAGGAAGCACTATAACCAATTGATCCAAAGAAAATCTACCTCTATATCTTCAGGTCTACAACAAATCTATGACAAATGAGACGCTTTCAATTTTAAAATTAATAAGGTTTCTCACCTTAGCAGCAATAAACTACTTCACCCATATTGTAGTTCTGAGCAAACAAAAAAAAAGTACCACGATTTTGTCAAAAAAATGTCTTGTCCTTTTTCTTAAAAACGTCATAGGAAAGTACTTATACTTATTGGTAATAGATGCACTTTCTGTATCTATTTCACAAATAATTCAAAACTTGAGTTATAGATTCAATAGGTGCAGAAGTTGGTTATCTTTTTATTTTTATATTTTCCCCTTTATTTTCTTCGTGCTGTTATGTTTCTTTGGGTTGCATTTACCGTGGTACCTACGCTTTTTTGTATACTCTTTTAAATATAGTATTGATATTGAATGCATTGTGGATACTGTTTCATGAGAGTTTCTGAGGTATAGACTACATATTTTCATAATTTGACCAGATTTATTATTGAAAGAAAAAGATAATCATGAATTGATAAATAAATAAATTGTTATTTATGTATAATTATCATTTCGTTTATTTTCTTTGGTTACATCTTTTGACATCAGACTCGGACTTCTCTTGTACTGAATTTTAAATGTGCGTAATGTTATTCGTTTACTTTTCTACATTGGCTAGAGGTATAGGGGGAGGGTTGAGATCTCATAAACATGTTTAACCCCGCCGCATTTTTGCGCCTGTCCCAAGTCAGGAGCCTCTGGCCTCTGATAGTCTTGTATTACTTTAATTTTAGTTTCTTGTGTACAATTTGGAAATTAGGATGGCGTTCATTATCACTGAACTAGTATATATTTGTTTCGAAGCCAGCTGAGGAACGCCTCCGGTTGCGGGAATTTCTCGCTACATTGAAGACCTGTTGGTGACCTTCTGCTGTTGTTTTTTCTATGGTCGGGTTGTTGTCTCTTTGACACATTCTCCATTTCCATTCTCAATTTTACGACTGTATTGTTTTTGTTTCTGTAATCGCAAAATCTATTGTTCCGAAATTTTTGGTTCAAAATATAGTTAAAAACTTATAAAAGAGGGGCGAAAGATACCAGAGAGACAGTCAAACTCATAAATCGAAAATAAACTAACAACGCCATGGGTTAAAACGAAAAAGACTAACAGACAAACAATAGTACACATGACATAACATAGAAAACTAGAGAATAATCAACACGAACCCACCAAAAACTAGGGGTGATCTCAGGTTCCCCGGAAGGGTAAGCAGATCGTGCCCCACATGTGGCACCCGTCGTGTTGCTATGTGATAACAAATCCGGTAAATAGTTTAATTCGGTAGGTCACATTCATGAAAGGGAAGGTGATTGTAGTGTCGACGTAAGGAATATATCCGATATAATTTGTGAAACGGTTTTTCCATAACGGTCAACCTACTCGCGATGGCGTCCATAAAATTGACGAAGGGATGATTTCAACTTCACCATTTGGAACTCTTGGCTAAATAGCTTCCTTGTTAGCAGCAACCCTCTATCAAGAAAATCATGATAGGAAATGCAAGCACGGAAATATCGTATCAATTAGGAGATATATACCCCATTTGCAGGTGCTGCTGGAATGTTGCTACTTAGAAATGGAAAGTCCACAATTGGAAAGCTGCAAATATCTCTTTTGACGTAAAGTTTTGTTTTCAACCGACCCTCATTGTCGATTTCTAGATGTAAGTCAAGATGTGAGGCCGACTTAACTGTATCTGTAGTATCCTTTATCTCTAGTTCGATGGGATAGATGCGAACATAGTCACCAAATTTGAATTATTTTGTGAGAGTACGATCATCTATATAGCGGAAAGTAGAGTTTACGGATATTGCTAACTTCTTATCTTTCTTCCTAGGAAGTTCCTGTATGAAGTCAGCCTCATGATACTAAAGAAACAAATCGGCAAGAAGAGGGGCACAATTTGTTCCCATTGGAAAAAAACACGTCCTCCGAACGTAACAAATATGTTGTCAATCGAGAAATCAAGCATCTTGATAATGTCAGTTTCAGAGAATATTTTGTTTGAATACAATGAAGATTGGAGAAAGGAAGATAAATCGATTTTTTAAAACTACAGAATTTCACACAAAGGTGATATATGGATACAAGAGCGCAATTATTTGGTTACATTTTACCGGCAAGATTTTGACCCCAGATGGTACTCAGAATAGAATCATATACGGCTTCTGATTGGATGATACAGGATTGGGATTACATTTAATCGAAAGCTTATCCAATAATTAGATTTAAAAATTGCAGAAAATCATATTCACGTTTCACGAAGTATAGAAAATATCTTCCATTTCTGCACGTTTGAGCCACCAAAAATATGCCTTTTACATTAAGCGAAAAAAGAAAATAAAATAGACGATTTTTTTTCAACTGCATTTCAAGTCAATTTTTGCCGCATGACCCTATATATTTTATGGTTGTAATGTAACACTGGCATTTCTAGTAACAGGAACTGCTAACCGTTTTTCCCCAGTTTGTGTAGTCTTCGAGAGAAAAAAAAACCCGGAACACCAGTGATACCCTATGGAAAATGAATTACGAATAATTGCGCTCTTGTAACCATATGCTGGTTTTTTTTTTTTTAAAGTCGAGCGGTTACTTAATTATGGAAGGTTAATAATATTGTGAAGAAAGGAAATTGTATATAGCAAGGTACAACGCGTCTTATCCGGCAAAATCAATAAAATCTATTGAATAAAACTATAACTGTATATTTACCATAAGACTTGTTACATGTCCCTTCCTTATTATTTTTTTTTCAATTTTGCCCCTTTAACAAATTTACTGCTATAACTAAGAGATTACTATTATACTGACATCTGCAAATACATGTCCCTTCCTTATTTATATTAATTTTGCTTCTTTCTCAAATTTACGTACTGTTATAACAAGAGATTACCCTTATACTGACATCTGCAGGGCAATCGGTATACTGGTAGTTTTCAGTAAGCATATAAATTAGTAAGAAAGAAACAGAAGAAAGGGAATTGTAGCAAGTCTTATTTACCATATGTTAATATCACTTCACAGATATGTTCGTGCCAGATAGTTATCAAAGGTACCAAGCTTATAATTTGATACGCGAGACGCGCGGTTCGTCTAGATAAGACTCGTCAGTGACGCTCAGATCAAAATAGTTAAAAACTGAAGCCAAAACGAGTAAAAACCCGAACCAGTCGCTTATCTTTAAAAACACTTACACTTTTATTTAACAACAGTTACCAACCACGATTGTCTTGAAATGATACTCGGTCGTCAATTTTAGTTATTTTCTTACTCTGCGATCGTCAACCTAATAAATTTTACTATGTCGTAAATTTCCATTTGTTTCGTACACAATGGCATTAAACACGCCCACCTTTTGTTTATTGTATATTCGTACTAGCATTTCGAGTAGACCAACCGGAATCCATTGTGATCGTACTCTTCTCACAATGAATCGATTTTATATTTCCTTGAATTGTTGTATTGTTTTATAAAGACAAGTGCCTGTTTGTCAGTACAAAGATCAGTTTTACAAGGTCATCTCTGAAGCCAAATGTCCTTCCCAAATTTTTACGTGTCAGGTGAATACCATTCCAGACATGCAAGAATATAAATAATAACGAATACACGATTATGAAATAATAAAGTTAACCTATTTGATATTGGTCTAATATTTCACGAATGAATTTCTGGGTCTTTATTATTCCTTTTGCATAAGATCAACCGGATGTCTCACCACCGGCAGAACATGCAGAATAATCCATGCGAATGAGAAGGATCTTCCTGGTCTACCGTATTTTATGCATAAAGTTCATTATTTTTTCCGGTAATATAGGTGTAAATTCATTAAAAAAACTATTAATTCAATGTAAACCTATAGTTTCAATTAGATCTACATGCACTTGTCACATATTAAGGTAACACAATACAAAGATTTTATAACTCCAACTCCCAAGTTTTAAAATGCTGTAACTTTCTTAATAATGCTTGAAAATTTATAAAAGTGGTGGTTTTGGATAGCTAACAGATTACTCTTTCAAATTAATGCAATGTTAGTATAATGCAACAATTATGCAACCAATTATAATGTTAACTGTGTCTTAAAATATTTTCACCAAATTTCCACTTTCAAATGAAATTAGCTTCTGGCAGCATAGGTATCCCTAGAGAGTTGATTTTATTATATGTTGTTCCTATGGCCATTATCTACAAAAGTGTGTCTTAGATTTCAGATAGAATGTATAAAACAATTTTTACACCTAATCAAACATTATCTTCTTTTATGTGGTTAGGATGTTTACATTAATTAGAGATTTATGAGAGAATGGAATACCATAAGGACAATTTGAGACACCCTTTTGAAGCCCATGATGTGTTGTTTAAGATTTCGTTAAAATTTTCGGTATAGTTAAAGAGATGATAGAGCTAAATGCATTCAAGTGAACTGACCCAGATTTTGCCACTAATTACATAATAATTGATTACATAATGATTGCATGATAAAAATATTGCAACCATTTAAAAGATTTATCTTTTATCTTTCTGTATAATGTTGTACCTCTTTTATTATTTTCTATGCATTCATAAGAAAGTTACAGCATTTTAAAGGTTGGTGATTGGAAGTAAACAAATCTTTGTATTGTGCTACCTTAAGTAAACCTTTAGAAATATGAAGCGTTCATGTATCATAAAATTTTATAAAACGTCATCATTGTTTGAGAGGAAAGTCGATGAAACAGGTTTATGCCAAAGAACGTCTCGTCATTTTTTTTTAGAAAAAAAAAGATTACCGGAAGACGTTGAGACCTTTTTGCATAGACTCTACATGTATCATCTTCATCACGTGTTATTTCTTTGTTATTACCTTTATTACCTTGCTGTTTGTAGATATAAGAAGATGTTGTATGAGTGCAATGAGACAACTTTAGATCTCCATATAATTTTGGCGTGGGTGTTTATGCAGCCCGCCGTTGTTGTGTTATTGGGCTATGGTGATTTCTGTAATCTTGAATGTCTTTCGTGTTCGTTATTTGTGCTTTTGTCTGAGGAGTGTCTCTATGTCATTCTGTGTATTTGTTTCATAGTGATTAGGTCAATAACCCTATGTTGACTGTTGCACCCAAATGTTTGACATGTGTACCTGTTATGTCTTTTTGCTTTAAGCATTGTTGTCAATATAATGAAAAGCTGTATGGCAGTCATACAAGTGAGATGCTTAGCTAGCTGTAACATCATATTTAATCCACCATTTCTACATAAGGAAATGCATGTAACAAGTCAAGAAGATGACTGTTATTTTTCATTCGTTTTGATGTGTTTTGGTCTTTGAATTTGCCACTTGATGACGTTTTATATTTTCATTTGAATTCGGTATTTGTTATTTTACTTTCTGAGTTTTTTTTAATTTGAGATACACATTTTATTTTTTTTAACAATCGAACTATCATCAAACGCTTGAGTAAACTGATATTGTAAATTGTCTGTCCATTTAAAAGTGAAACAGGGTCCTTATTGTTATATTTTGTGTTCGGGTTTGATAAAAAAAAAAAGTTGTGCAAATATTCAGATAACTAACAGACTAGAGAAAACTAGATAAGGATTTGCATTAGTGATCATGGTAGAATAAAAAATAAAATCACAAAAATACTGAACTCCGAGGAAATTTCAAAAGTCAAAATAGAAATCAAATGTCAAAATCTAAAGCTTAAACACATCAAACAAATGGATTGCAACAACAATAAGAAAGCGGTTGCAAAATAATACTTACAGCAATTGTATTTTGTTTACATTTTACGTTGCACAACATCCAATTATCATTAAAATATGCAACTCCTCAACGCCAAAAAGATACCAATAAAGGGAATAATAGTAGTATACCGCTGTTCAAAACTCATAAGTCCATGGACAAAAATCAAAATCGGGGTAACAAACTAAAACTGAGGGGGAAACGCATTAAATATAAGAGGAGAACAACGACAACAACATTAAAATGTAACACACACAGAAACGGACTAAGCATTAGGCAAAATCGAGCGAGTTTTAATATAAGATAATGTTAAAAAAAACAGATGTCAAGGTCAAACTAACAAAAATGAAGATAGTTGTTTTGTTCTCTGGTGGAGAATTGTCTCTTAGGAAATCAATACCACTTTTTTTTATTTCTTAAGTTTTGAAAATCAAACAAAACTAACACTGTACATACAGGAAAGTGAAATAACCCGAGAACATCGTGAGAAAGAAAAGTTCCTGCTCCATTGATGGAAACCGATCATTTGAAATTTGTGAACAAAGCAAAGACAATATTGTACATTGAAATGCATATAATAAAAATGAAAACAATAAACAGACATCCTGTCAATTATACCGGAAATTATGTTCAGGATGTATATCACATGTTCTAGTTATAAACTATGTTGAACAAGTGTGCATGTCCGTTGTACAAATTACTAACTAGCAACCTGTTATTCGTCTTGTCGCAATAAATTGATGTAGGATAGTTTAAGCCTTCGTTCTTATTTAGTATCTCACTACCCTCGCTGCCACTTTTCTGTACAGCAATCACATTATGTGAAGAAAATCCAGCTACGAAAATATTTCCGAGAGTGTCAGTAGTTACTCCCCTTGGCTGGTTAAAAATGTTCTTTTGGAACTGCCATTGAACAACACCATTCACATCCATGCATACAAGATCTTTAGGGATGAATACTGTAAAAAATAAGCTGTCTCCATTTACTGCCACATATTCCGTTTGGTCAAAGTCTGTACTGACCGGTATCATTTTAAAAAGTTCTCCCGATGACGTCATAACAGCCACATTGATACCATGCATACTACCATCGACGATCATATATAAATTTCCATTCTCATACGTAATTCCCCAGCTGTTTCCGTCAGTTGTTTTTTTAGTAACTTCTTTGGTATTGATATTTATAATTTCAAAGTACTGCTTCCTGCCAAATGTGACGGCTACCATGTTATTATCTATAGCTGTAATATCAAACGGTTCTGCTGATAGAGGAATGTCTTCAACATGACGGCCTGTTACATCGTGTACTATTATCCGACAATTACCTTTGTCGGTAAATAGAACCTTATCGCCATTAATGGTGCAACCCTTGATATCAAAATTTGCTTTACCAGGCTGCAGCTGGATATCTTGAATTTGTTGAATTTGCATCTCTTATATATCAACTGAAAATAAAATTCATTCTTTAATATTTAGAAATAATTTAATTTTGGATGTAACGCGTCTTCTGATTGGCTGACGTTATTTTGTTAATAGCCCATAGACATAATTTAGTCATGTGACCGTGACGTCATCAACGTTTTTTTCATGGTTTTCTACGGTTTAAAATGGAATTTAGAATTAAATTATAAGAAATGACTGTAATATTTTTTCTGTCTATGAAGAAATAACATAAAAAATGTGGTGCACACTGAATAATACACAAAAAGAAGGTTTTTAATACACACTTGTAGAACACAACTTCAGTTATAATGTACACTATCAATACTATAATGTAAATGACATCAGCAAAATACATAGTTACAATAATTTGCTTGCCTAGCCAATAAAATTCATTCTTTAATATTAAGAAATGATTTATGGACTTAAGACCTTTTCAATAATAATTGATGTTAAAATTTACCTCCGGTGTTTCGTATTTTTAAATTTAGGTCGAGAATACATCATTAGCATTATCAACTTGAATCTGAAGACGGTTCTTTACAAAAAATGTTCAACGGAAAAACTAACTTAAAATCCCAACCCCTATGTTTTTTTTTGTAATTGAGTACTACATTATGATTATCAACCAGGAATAAATTTAGCAATTCAAAAATCAAACACACATCCAATATGCATAGTTAAATAGGCGACAAGCATAATGAATACATTAGAACACAATATGACAATTATCGCAAGTTATAAATGTATTAGACCACTAAGATGCAAGTTTCACAAAATTGTTGCCAATTGTACGAATTTCTTAAGTTGCTAATCGGTATCTGTTCGAATTTCACTCCTCAATAAAGTTATGTCATGTGCTTTTTTACCAATACAACATAGGGAGAATGATATCATAAAACGTAAAAAAAATTACGAAATCTGAGGAAATTCAAAATGAATAGTCCGTAATCAAATGGCATAACAAAGCTCAAACACATCAAACGAATGGATAACAACTGTCACATTCCTGACTTTGTACAGGTGTTTTCCTATGAAGACAATGGTGGATTACACCTGGTTTTCCCAAAGAATATTACGGCTTTGAGATGAAGAATGCATGTCGGTATTTTCATAGCTATTGTTTGTGTACGCGTACTAACTGAGTTGAGAGCCTGTTTTGGACTTATTTTCAGCTTGTTTACCCCGCCTCCCTGTATTTTTACGATTTCTGACAACCTTTCAATGCTTGCCTCGGTAAAATTTTGCATATAGTATTCATTCATTTTATTATTTAACTTTTGAAATGGTTTCAAAATGTTTTCTAAGAAGATACCAAGGTGAGTAATTAAAAAAAACTATGCCGAAAGTATGACGACATCTGGACAAGAATAAGAATAACAAGACAACAGTCCATTAAACGCTTCACGGAAGAATAGATTGTGTTTTCAATTAAAATGCCCTGTTCTATCTTTAACGGATATCCGATAAAGGTCATCTATATCGAGATAATGTCCGTAAAATATTAAACCTATCACCCTTGGTTCAATAAATGACTCCAAAATCGTTCTTGTAAGAACAATAGAAGGTGACTGCTAAGCGCAAAACAACGATCCATTTTTATATCTAATAAGACAAAAACAGTAATTTACTTTCTACGTTACCTTAGCTTCTGATTTAATAACTGTAATGGTCAAATACGTATGAATAGATGCAATAAATCTTATTCCAATTGTAGTGTATTGCACAAGACAGTTGTACTAGCGTTTTCCTGACTTAGTGGTTTATTCTGAATAAATTAATTATAATAGTTGTAATATATGTATATATATTCAACCTTGCTACATCCTTAACAGTCCCGGAAAAAAATGTATTTATTAATTCACACGTCAACTTTTTTCTGCCTTATTCATAAGTGGTAAATTATCGAATTTCCTAGATAAGGCCTTACCTTTTTTTTTAACAATTGACAAGTTCTATAATCTAAATAGCCGGAACCAAAAAGAATCGCACTTGGTTGTAGGAAAACACTTTTAAAATTTAAAAAGATTTCCCGATAGTATCATACCGGTGATTGTTTTATAGAAAGAGAAACTAAAATGCAACACACTCCTAAGGAAATGGATGGTATTATAGAAGTTTTTCCCCTTCTTTTTCATGTTAAGTGAGCTGTTAATTTATTAAACTAGAGGCTCCCAAGAGCCTGTGTCGCACACCTGACTTGGGTTTTTGAAATCCTTAAAAAAAAGATAATAATCATAACAGATACCTAAATTATGATTGAGGCCGAATTTTGTTTAACATTGGTCCCATAATTTAATGATAAATCCTGATGGCCATCTTGAACATTAATCAGCAACAAAGTAGCAACACTTCATCATCACCTCATAAGGAACATTAGTGTCATGTTTGGTTTCATTCCATTGAGTGGTTCTCTTAAAGGAAGACATTTTTGTGTATTTCCTATAGGGTCCTAAATTAAACTAAGTCCCCCGCTTGCGGTCATCTTGGATGACGGATCAGCTACAAAGTATCAACACTTGGTCAGTACCTCATAAGAAACATTAAATTAATGCTATGTTTGGTTTGGTTCCATTCAGTGGTTCTCTAAAAGGAGACATTTGTATGTATTCCCCATAGGGTCCTATGTTAAACTAAGTCCTCCCTCGCGGTTATCTTGGATGATGGATCTTCTACAAAGTAACAACACTTGGTCAACCCCTCATACGTAGCATTCATGCTACGTTTGGTTTCGTTCCATTTTGTGGTTCCCTAAAAGAAGATATTTGTATGTATTTCATAGGGTCCTATGTTAAAATACGTCCCCCGCTGGCGGCCATCTTGGATGATGGATTGGTTTCAATGTAACAATACATGATCAGTACCTCATAAAGAACATTCATGCTATGTTTGGTTTTGTTCCATATAGTGGTTCTCTAAAAGGAGACATTTGTATGTATTCCCTATAGCGTTCTATGTTAAACTAAGTCCCCTGCTGGTGTCTATGCGGAGAGATAAGGAGCCAAAGTTATATTAAAAAGTCACTTTTTGTTTCTCAAACGTTCACTGCGGATACCAAGAACTTATTGATAAATATTCCGTATCAACTTCACAAATAATATATGATGAACTTGAATTATAAATTCTAGGTACTAACGTTTTTTATCATTTTAATTACGTGTGGATTCCCCCTGTTTTGTCCTGGTTCAATTTTAGTGGAGTTCGTGTTTATTCTTAATTATTATTTATAACTGTTGATGTAAATGTCCTTTGGTTTTGTGAATCTTTGTTTACTCCTTGGTTTTGATTTTTATTGTCTTGACCTCTATTGTTTATCGATATTTTAAGTATATACTTATGACGTGTCATTGGTACTTATACACCCTGCAATTTTTGTTATAGTGTTATGGTCAAGTTTGAGTTGTTGTCTTTTATTTTTGCCTTTTGCGTCGTCTTGCCGTTTTGTATTTTTTTGTTGTTATTTTATTTCATAGTTTTATTATATTATGATTTTTACTTCTGAACCCTAATTTTTGACGTTTGTACCTATCATGTCTGTAATTGTGCTAACAAATCGTTGTGAATAAAATAGAATTCTGTGCGACTGTCATACAACTGAGAAGTTTAGCTAGCTATTATTTTGATTCCGGTATTTTTGTTATTTTACTTTTGACATGGTGGTTATAAGTCATTAAAACGAAAACCCAATGACACATATAACCAAAATAAATATAGATCAATATGCAGTCTTTAAAAAATAACGTTTCACCACGTCTCTAATAAAGGAACACATCTACATACATGCAATTTTTGTTTTCATATAAGCATATCTATTTTAACCTGAGGTGTTGTTGTATAAAATTATACAATTATTATTTTTGTTTGGCTGGAGACAATCTGTCAATTCAAATTTTAATTTTATGAAATAAATTAACAAAATAAGAATAAAACAAAGTGAAAATGCTGCAATATGTAAAGTATAAATATATCTGTGTAGGGTTCTGTAGGGAATATCTTTAAACTGTAATTTGATAGTAGATGAAAACGCGTTATAATTGTATAGTGTGAAAATATTATGATTAGTATGATTGAATAAAAAAATAAATAAAGTAACAGTAGTTTACCGCTATTCAAAAGTCATCAACCGATTGAGAGAAAACAAATCCGGGTTACAAACTAAAACCGAGAGAAACACATCAACTATAACAGAATCACAACGAAATAAGAGAACTGAGAAGTGCAACATTCATAGCCACGCACTACTAGATAACATATTACTGACTTGGTACAGGACATTTATAAAACGAATGCAATAGATGATAAAAACACTAAACAATGTTTTAACATTTGGATATAATGTGACTTCTAAGTAAATGGAATGAAATACAATTAAAACGAGTAAACACTT
The DNA here is from genome assembly GCF_963676685.1 of Mytilus edulis. Lineage (NCBI taxonomy): Eukaryota > Metazoa > Mollusca > Bivalvia > Mytilida > Mytilidae > Mytilus > Mytilus edulis. The sequence continues at coordinate 23,182,890 of NC_092356.1, read as the reverse complement.
ACGTTTGAACTGCGTTATACTATTCCTGATCAAACTCTCTAAACTCCCACTGAAAATGTAGTGCAACTATTTGCAGAACTAATCACCCTCTCTCGATATCGGTAAACTAATTGATACAACATTCTTGGTATTTGTTAATAAACTATTAATGTAACCTTGAGAAATGAAAAACGATAGCTTAAAACAGGTGTACAATTTGGCTATTCTATAAGCAAAATTCTTTACATATACTGATCATCAGCGATTCGTTTCTTTCGCTTCTTATTCTTATCGGATATATTAAGCATGCACATGTATCTTTCATTATTTTGATATTTAATAGCTTTTGATTTTTGCCATTTGGTTAGGGACTTTCCGTTTTGAGTTTTCCTCGGAGTTCGGTTATTTTGTGATTTTATTTTTTCCGTAGATCAGAAGTTCTGTTAGTTTGAACACGAAGTCAGAAATGTCTTCTTGTAGTTTAGCAATGTTTCATTTAGGGACAAACATATGATAATGTTTGAAGAATTTGCCAAGTTTACAAATAATCCATATACAATTACTATATACAACAACTAATGCAAGTTTTCATTCAAAGCATTACATGTTTGAGTTAGTGTTATGTGGTTATATATTTTGTTATTTAGAGTATGCAAAATGATTTAACATGATGTGTTAACGCAATGCTAAACAAACAAAGTGGAATAAATGGTTTAAACATAAACGATTAATATATGTTTACCGAAATAGACTATTTACAGGATTTGTTATAACATGAGCCACACGACGGGTGCCACATGTGGAGCAGGATCTGCTTACCCTTCCGGAGCACCTAAGATCACCCCAGTTTGTGGTGGGGTTCGTGTTGCTTATTCTTTAGTTTTATATGTATACTATTGTTTGTCTGTTTGTCTTTTTCATTTTTAGCCATGGCGTTGTCAGTTTATTTTCGCTTTTTGCCTTGACATATGATGGTTTATTTTTATAACTTGTTACTTGGATCGATAATTGTCTCATTGGCAATCATACCACATCTTCCTATATCTAATTATTACAAATTACTACTGTCATATTTAAACAAAAAATGTTTTGACTGTTTCTTTACGCTACACTTTCTGTTAAAAAATCAAGAAATTAGGGAGTCATATAGATGGTAGGGTAGGGTGGTAAGGCGCTTCTATTTGAATAACAGTATATATACTAGTGTTTTGAATGCCTGTTATTTTGCTGGTTTTATAACAATAGTATAAACTTTTAAACTGAATTCATTTTAGCTTGTCTACAAAAGTCGCCATAGGGATCCTTTGTAATCCTTTTGTGTTCATAGTTATTTAGCGCATTTGTTTAAAATTTAGTATATTTTCTCACTTGATATTTCATCAAGTTAAAGCATCACTTATAGCTTGCCACCATTGAGATACTAACAAATAAGAACAATCGAACTTTATTCACTATTTATTATCTAGGCGTAACTTTTCTAATTCCATAACGCATACTAAATGAACGTGTAAGTTTTGTGCATAAGACTCAATAGTGGTACTCGAATAAAAAAAAGTTGGTGAAACAAATAAAATTGGAAGCTAAAGCATATTAAAAAGAGAAAATTCCGAAATGATATACAACATAGTCTTTCTATGGAAGGGGTAGGGAAAGCTTTGTGTTTAGAATATTTCAACATTTATAAATAATACGGGAACAAATGGCCGGGGTTAAATTATGATTTAATTAACATGTAAACTTAGGCCGTGTTCACACCAAACGCTGTGTACATTAAATACAGTATGTTTACATTTTGGTTTAATGTAATGTACAATAGTTTCACATTAAATTTGTTCACATCTATACACCTTGTTTAGCTACCTGTACATAAGATTTGTTCACACTTGTAAACTATATGTCATTTAAATGTTCATTACGTAGAACCGAATTAAAATTTTCGAACAACTTTTCTAGCAGTTAGGGAACGACCACTTGACTTAAAAAATAGGGGGATGGATTTTCCCACAAATTTTTTAAAAAATCGGGTCATATAGATGATTAGAATGAACAAATATTTTGAATCCACAGTTTCCAAATACATTATAGTGTTAAATATTGAATTGGTACCATCGAAAAACAATTAAATATAAACTTTCGCGCGAGAAAAAATTATGACTCAGACCCCCCCTTTTTAGCTCACCTGACCTGAAAGGTCAAGTAAGCTTTTCTCATCAATTGGCGTCCGTCGTCTGTCGTCCGTCGTCCGTAAACTTTTACAAAAATCTTCTCCTCTGAAACTACTCAGCCAAATTTAACCAAACTTGGCCACAATCATCCTTGGGGTATCTAGTTTAAAAAATGTGTCCGATGGCCGCCATGGCTAAAAATAGAAAACAGGGGTAAAATGCAGTTTTTGGCTTATAACTCAAAAACCAAAGCATTTAGAGCAAATCTGACAGGGGTGAAAGTGATTATCAGGTCAAGATCTATCTGCTCTGTAATTTTCAGATGAATCGGACAACCTTTTGTTGGGTTGCTGCCCCTGAATTGGTAATTTTAAGGAAATTTTGCTGTTTTTGGGTATCTTGAATATTATTATAGATAGAGATAAACTGTAAACAGCAATAATGTTCAGCAAAGTAAGATTTACAAATAAGTCAACATGACTGAAATAGTCAGTTGACCACTTTAGGAGTTATTGCCCTTTATAGTCAATTTTTAACCATTTTTCGTAAATCTTAGTAATCTTTTACAAAAATCTTCTCCTCTGAAACTATGGGCCAAATTTAACCAAACTTGGCAACAATCATCTTTGGGGTAGCTTGTTAAAAAAATGTGTCCGGTGACCCGGCCATCCAATCATGATGGCCGCCACGGCTAAAAATAGAACATAGGGGTAAAATGCAGTTTTTGACTTATAACTCAAAAACCAAAGCATTTCGAGCAAATCTGACGGGATTTAATTGTTTATCAGGTCAAGATCTATCTGCCCTGAAATTTTCAGATGAATCAGACAACATGTTGTTGGGTTGCTGCCCCTGAATTGGTAATTTTAAGGAAATTTTGCAGTTTTTGGTTATTATCTTGAATACTATTATAGATAGAGATAAACTGTAAACAGCAATAATGTTCAGCAAAGTAAGATTTACAAATAAATTGACATGACTGAAATGGTCAGTTGACCCCTGTAGGAGTTATTGCCCTTTATAGTAAATTTTTAACCATTTTTCGTAAATCTTAGTAATCTTTTACAAAAATCTTCTCCTCTGAAACGACTGTGCCAAATTTAACCAAACTTGGCAACAATCATCTTTGGGGTAACTTGTTAAAAAATGTGTCCGGTGAGCCAGCCATCCATCCAAGATGGCCACCACAGCTAAAAATAGAACATAGGGGTAAAATACAGTTTTTGGCTTATAACTCAAAAACCAAAGCATTTAGAGCAAATCTGACAGGATTTAATTGTTAAACAGGTAAAGATCTATCTGCCCTGAAATCTTCAGATGGATCGGACAACTGGTTGTTGGGTTGCTGCCCCTGAATTGGTAATTTTAAGGAAATTTTGCAGTTTTTGGTTATTATCTTGAATACTATTATAGATAGAGATAAACTGTAAACAGCAATAATGTTCAGCAAAGTAAGATTTACAAATAAGTCAACATGACCAAAATTGTCAAAGAACTCCTTAAGGAGTTATTGTCTTTTATAGTCAATATTGAACAACTTTTCATCATTTTTGAAACTTGTACAAAAATCTTCTTTTCTAAAACTATGGGCCAAATTTAAACAAACCTGGCCACAATCATTACTAGGTTATCTATTTTAAAAAAGTGTCTAATGACCCTGCCTGCCAACCAAGATGGCCGGCATCAGTAAATACAGTAACAGGTGAGCGACACAGGCTCTTGAGAGCCTCTAGTTTTAAGTTAAGTGATCTTTTTTAAGAAAGTAATTTTGAATGATTTGCAGCAGTTTAAGGATGTCTCGATTACGCATTAAAACGTAGGCTGCATCAACGTGCTTACAGACGAAGAAACAGAATTGCGATGTTAAGGATCACTACATTTCTATCTTTTCTATTTGTTTCAAATGGTATTTTTTCTCCAAGGAGTATTTGACAAAGGGAGGGGGTAATGTTTTTTTTTTTCATTTCTAACTTTATTTTAACGGGTCTGAGATATTACACAAACAAGCAATTAACCTTACCTTTTCAGTAATGCATTTTTGATTAAATCGGTGTTTGAGTAAAGACCAGTGGCAAATATTTCTGTCAGTGTGTACGTCCAGTCGATTCGGGAAGACCATTTCAAATGAATTATGAAGATTTTGAGTGGCAGGCAATGTGTTTAACACTAATTCATAGGATACTAAAATTGAGAAAGAAAATGAGGAATGTGTCTAAGTGACAACAACCCAACCATAGAGCAGACAACAACCGAAGGTCACCAATGGGTCTTCAATGTATCTAAAAAAAAAACTCCCGCATCTGGGTGCGTCCTTCAGCTTGCCCCTAAACAAATATGTATACTAATTCAGTGATAATGGACGTCATACTCAAATCCGAATTATACACAAGAAACTAAAATTAAAAATCATACAAGACTAACAGAGGCTCCTGACTTGGGACAGGCGCAAAATTGCGGCGGGGTTAAACAAGTTTTTGACATCTCAACCCTCCCCAGGTAACAGTGGGTCTCTCTCATACTATGCATGTATCATCCGGAATGCAAATCATAATACTCTATAAAAATTATGGAACATAATCGGTTTGCAAATCAGACGACTCGTATCTTATAATATATGAATGTAAAATATGTCTCTTGCGAGTTTAGACATATACAATTCGTATTGATCAATCGCTTTGAAATGATGACCTTAAATTGCTAAAGTAGTATAACCCTCATAACCTGTGTTGGAGCAGTTGTTGTACTCTTTAATATTTCTTCTTAAGGATGTACTTAGATGAGGTTTTGGAATTCTTGTCATATTTTTTGACTCCTTGGTATTTTTCCATACAAAACAAGGTAAAATATTTTGCCCCATAACACCCATTTATTTTTTAATATAAGACTGAAAAGCTCATGAAAAGTCATTTACCGAAATTTTAGAAGATTCTTAATTTTCTTTCTTTTGTTTTGGGACCGAAATAATACCAATGCAAAAATGAGGTAAAGGTCCGAGTCCGCCTTTTCCCTCCATATTTTAAATCTCAAGTATCTCGAAAAGGAGGTCCATGACCCTTTCAATATTATCAGCTTATTTTTATACTTAAAGAATGCTCTACCAGCTGAAAGTATCAATTTTAAATTCTTGATTTATTAATTTTCACCTAACCTCACCTAAGTACACCCTTAAGCCAAAGTGTGCTGTTTTACGATTACGATAACGAGGTAATTTATTGTGCAAGAAGTTTGCTATGACCATATATTTTTTTTAATTGGTACGATGCATTTGCCGTTGAATGTTAATAGTAGATATACTAATCTTCTCCAACAGAGTTTCACTTTAATCATCTTGATTGCAGTGGTAATTAATAATAGTGTTGGCCTCTGATTTTTCTCAAGTATTTTAAAATCAAACTTAGTGCAAGAGGAATCAATTGCATCAAAATAGTAATAGATTGGTCTCATCATAATTAAGTAATTATATATTATAAAATTTTAACCCTGTTTCTATGATGAGTTTATTTCTAGACAATATCTTGGTGCGTGTGAAAAACGGAGGCAAAAGTGAAAGGTCTGATATTCTTATCAAGTTATTATGAAAAATTGATTTTCTTGAAGGGGTTAGTTTGTTGAAGGGTGATGATTTTATCTTGTTGCATAGTATCTTAGTGTGCTAACTTCTCCGTTGTTATTTGTTCTCGTTGTGTTGGCAACATGGCCTTAAACAAGAAAACATGTTCTTGCTATCCTTGAAATCTATATTTTAATTGTCGTTATTTCGATGCCATAAGACTTCAATCTGATTTGTCTTATATTGATGATTTGTGTATCAGTTTTGTTCTACGGTAATTATAATTGAAACTTTTGGTTTTTAATCAATTTAGTAGTTTCTCCAGAAATATATGAATTAATTAGTTTTAAACAACTATAATAGTACGACTTTAAATTTTTCTTGGCACTCTCTATGAAATGTATACTCCACATAGATATAAGAAGATGTGGAATGAGTGTCAATGAAAAAACTCTCAATTCAAGTCACAATTTGTAAAAGTAAACCATTTAGGGCCACGGTAAGGTCTTCAACGCGGAGCCTTGGTTCAACCGAACAGCAAGCTATAAAGGTCCCAAAAAATGACTAGTGTAAATCCATTCGAACATTCAATAATTGGCTTCTAGTTTTTTTTTACATAGATAAGACCGTCGGTTTTCCTGTTTGTATCGTTTTGCACTAGTTATATTGAGGGTTTTATAATTTGCTGTTCGGTGTTAGCAGCCAATGCTCCGTGTTGAATGCCATATTTTGACCTATGATTATTTAAATTTTATACATTGTGACTTGGATAGAGAGTTGTCTCATCGGCACTTATACCACATCATATGTATATCATGTCTACCTGAATACTACCAGTACCTTTTTATTTAGTTCTTTGTATGTACAAGAACTATAAATAATTGTCGTTTTACAGACAAGCTCTCCATTTAATTTCGTGTTCATTGGCATCTGAATGCATATTTTGCAATACAAGTTACCTATTTTCACTTTTAGATTTTGAAAAAAAATTGACAGCAATGTCAGTATTTTGTGTTGTATTCGTGTGTAAGAGTAAGAAATTGTTTACAAAATTTGACGGACTACCCAGTCAAGATCCATTGACTGATGATCCATTATTCACGGTACGCGGTACCACTGTCAAGTTAAAAACTAATCTGGGGTCAAATATATATATTAATTCTGTATGTGCAATTTTTTATGTTTTTTTTAGTTATAAAATCGAATATGGAAATGGGGAATGTGTCAAAGAGACAACAACCCGACCAAAGAGTAGACAATAGCCGAAGTCCACCATCGGAACTTCAATGAAGTGAGAAACTCCCGCACCCGGAAAAGTCCTTCAGCTAGGGGTCTTATCGTAAAATTGAGAAAGGAAATGGGGAATGTGTCAAAGCGACAACAACCCGACCATAGAGCAGACAACAGCCGAACACCACCAATGGGTCTTCAATGTAGCGGGAAACTTCCGCACCCGTAGATGTCCTTCAGCTGACCCCTTAACAAATATGTATACTAGTACAGTGATAATGGACGTCATACTAAACTCCGAATAATACACAAAAAATTAAAATTAAAAATCATACAAGACTAACAAAGGCCAGAGGCTCCTGACTTTGGACAGGCGCAAAATTGCGGCGGGGTTAAATATGTTTATGAGATCTCAAACCTCCCCCTATACCTCTAGCCAATGTAGAAAAGTAAACGCATAACAATACGCACATTAAAATTCAGTCCAAGAGAAGTCAGAGTCCGATGTCAGAAGATGTATCAAAAGAAAATAAATAAAATGACAATAATACTTAAATAACAACAGACTACTAGCAGTTAACTGACATGCCAGCTCCAGACCTCACATAAACTGATTGAAAGATTATGTCTTCATCATATGAATATCAGGTACGATCCCTCCCGTTAGGGGTTTAGTATTATACTATCATAAAATATATGAGAAGAACATAACCCGCGTCATGCCAACAACTGTTTTTCAAATAAATGTGTTTAGTCCGATGCACAGACCCTATAAGTGAATCAATATTTAAGCAAAGATATGCAATCTTTAATGACCTGACAACAGTATCGTAACTATATCCCTATCCCTTCTTCATAAGTCTGTTTAAAGGTTTTGTAAGCTTTTGAGGTGAATACTGACATTTTATTCTGACGTAGTACTCTTAACAAATATAAGTATTATTGACACTAGAAAAAATGTGTAAACTGTCAACTTTTGCAGCTTTTATTGTACCCACATATCAATGATAATTCATGTCAGCACAAACGTGCTGACTATTGGGCTGGTGATACACTAAGAGAATTAAAACTCCACCAGGATTCCCAAGTAATGTCTCTATGAGATGCAACATCGAGATCATAACTGGGAACCAGTATGTAAACGAAATTAATTATCTATGAATATTATCTATATCTCCCCAAAAGAGGCGTGGTTTGAGAAACAGCTGTATTTACAAATTGCAACTGATAATCAAAGATGTGTCTCATCATCATTTTGTATAATGTTCTCGACAATAGCTTGTTTGGAGCATTTGAAAGACCACGGCTATAGAGAAAAATCTGATGTGCATATCAAGTTATTACGACAAAAATTTCATAATACGTAATTTTCTAATATTGACGGGTGCCACATGTGGAACAGGATCTACTTACCCTTCCGGAGCACCTGATATCACCCCTAGTTTTTGGTGGGGTTCGTGTTGCTTATTCTTTTGTTTTCTATGTTGTGTCATGTGTACTATTGTTTGTCTGTTTGTATTTTTCATTTTTAGCCATGGCGTTGTCAGTTTATTTTCGATTTATGAGTTTGACTGTCCCTCTGGTATCTTTCGTCCTTCTTTTGTTGTTATGATAATAATGATAATTAAAATGACTATTTTAAAATACAAGTTACATTAAAATGGACATTTCATTCTTCGTCCGTTTTGTACAATTCAGTGTTGAAACTTTTCCAAATCTTCGGAGTTGTCATTTTCATATATGTGTCAAAAGAAAGCGTTGATGATACATTATACAAATATGTTAATAACAAGGGGATTTGAAGGTCGGTTTCTAGCTAGCATAGAACTGGAATTCTTTGTTTTATAAGTTTGAAATGACTTCAGAGGAGCACTTAGATTATGGCATAATTTTATTTGCTCTTATGTAGCATGCTATAATATGTGAAACAAATATTAAAGAGATAGACAGGAAATTACTCAATTGTTATGCTATGTTTTATTATTTCATTTTTCCATTTAGATTGATATACCGATTGGTATTAATTCAGGATAATAACAGGGTTGGGAGCACAACAGGATTGTCCACCACAGCAAGACTGGCTTTGGGTAGTGTCCTCAATATTGCAAGTATCCTGACAATAGGAACCTTCAGCGCCATACTTTTTGCACATAAAACTCGCATCACCTGTCAAATAAAATGGAATATGGATAACATTAATTTTCCTTGATAATTTAATATAAGCATGCATTATTTAGGTAACCATAAATTTATTCTTGAAAATATTCCATTACTTTTGCATCCAATATTTTCGCTATCTGGAATATTGTTCGGGTTCATCGGCTTTATAGTGTGCATTTGAATAAAAGGTTAAATGTAAAAGATAAAGGTATTTAACTTTATGATTTCAACAATGAAGATTTTCTTCATTAATGTGTGAGTGGTCACTTTTTTATATTTCAGTTATAGTCTTGGCTTTTCCCCCTCTCCATCGAAAATGGATTTTATTTAGGCAATCATATGTACTAATGTCCAGAAATGGTTGATATATTATGGTAAGAATAATTTTGGGAGAATTTATCAAAGATATTTTACAGATTTCTACACTAGTATCGTGCTTACTTCATTAGCTCTTAATCTCTCTCTCTCTCTCTCTCTCTCTCTCTCTCTCTCTCTCTCTCATATATCTACATATTAGTACTGGATTGGTTTTGTTTGGTTATCGTATTATTAATTAAAGGAGAGGGGCGAACTATATAAAGAAAAAGACTGCTGCGGTTATGTTTTTTTTTTGGTGTTTTCATTTACAAGTAATTAGAATATATGATTTTATTTGAGAGTTTCAAATACTTTTGCATTTGTAAAACTGAGCAATTGTTATGAATTTTAATCTTTATATTGTTATCAATTAAACAAGACGATCATGCATTTGATACAATTATCTATTTTATAATAATTTAATTTTGGATGTAACGCGTCTTTTGATTGGCTGACGTTATTTTGTTATGAGCCCATAGACATAATTTAGTCATGTGACCGTGACGTCATCAACGTTTTTTCATGGTTTTCTACGGTTTAAAATGGAATTTAGAATTAAATTATAAGAAATGACTGTAATATTTTTTCTGTCTATTCGAAATAACATAAAAATGTGGTGCACACTGTTAAATAACCCGCTACGCGCGTTATCCAGTGTGCACCAATTTTTTATGTTATTTCGAATAGACATATTACTCATAGACAGAAAAAACATTACAGTCATTCCTTAATTAAACAAGAAGATCGTGCATTTGACACAATTATCTATTTATATGAGTCGAACTTACATGGTGTGCAGCAGACTTGATCACCACAGCACAATGTAGGGTCTACTGTACCATCACCACCATCACACGTAGCGTTGCTTGGAATACAGGATGAACCTTCTGAACACATATCTAAAGTTTTGAAAATATAAGTAAATAAAGATAGTAGTATACCGCTGTTCGAAATTTAAAAATCGATTGAGAAAAAAACAAATCCTGGTTACAAACTAAAACTGATGGGAACACATCAAATATAAGATGAGAACTACGACAGAACAGGAACACTAAAATGTAACACACACAGAAACGAACTATGATATAACAATGGTCATTTCCCTGACTTGGTAAAGATTAAAATATAAAACTAGTAAAGATAATTGGTGGGCGAACATTAATAAATACACTTTACGACGTCTGCCTGGCACCAATAGTTAGACACAAATTGATTTATGCCATTATGTTTGCGAAAAAATACTCCCATATAGTTAAAAACAAAAATTTATAAAAACAGTTGTGATTTATTCAAGTCAAAATATTTCTCAAAAATAAGTCAGATTTCAGTAATTGTTAGAGCAAAAGTAGAGTAAAAGAAAACACCACTTAATATCTCTTTTATAAACTAGTGTTATTTAGAATGAATCGACGACTCCATGCATGAACATTTGTTAAAATAAAGTTTGAATTTCATTTTGATTCGTATCGTCTTAACATCTCTGAAGGAAATACTTGACAAGAATTATTGTTATTAAATTTCATTATTTAAACTTTGTTTTTGGAAGTATAATTCCGCTTGACTAACGTCTGCAAACATTTACTGTTACGATTTAACAAAATGTTATGTTGTTGAAAAAACTCACTCTTAGAGCTAATATAAAAACACTAATAGCACATGGCTAAACAGATACAAAAGAGGGACAAAAGATACCAAAGGGACAGTCAAACTCATCAATCTAAAACAAACTGACAACGCCATGGCTAAAAATGAAAAAAGACAAACAAAAAACAGCACACATGACACAACATAGAAAACTAAAGAATAAACAACACGACCACCCCCGCCCCCCCCCCCCCAAAAAAAAACAACAAAAAAACGAGGGTTGATCTCAGGTGCTCCGGAAGGGTAAGCAGATTCTGCTCCACAAGTGGCACCCGTCGTGTTGCTTATGTGATAACGAATCCGGTAAATAGTCTAATTCGGTAGGTCACATTCATGAAAGGGAAGGGGATTGTAGATACGACGAAAGGAACATATCCGATATGTTACAAAATGTACAAAAATGCACAGAAAAAAACAAAGCAACAAAACATTACATCTAAAGTGTGGTGCAGTGATGTTGTATAAGTGTCAAAAGAAAAGCTGAACAATAGTTCTTGTATGTTTAAGGCGTGAGGATGAATGTCAATTCTTTTTTTTCAATTAGACATAGAACAAACTAAGCGATTTAAGAATATTTAACAAAGGTTTTTCAACCAAAGTTTACACAGGTACAGAATATAAATTAATTTGTGAACAAACCCATGCTCTAAATCCAATAAAATTTGTTTGAACGTGTGTATTTTCACTTCTGCAGAATAATGAATTAAATTGGCATGCATTTAATATATTTCATTAAATTAAAACACTTCTATCTTTTTAAAATGATGCACATGTTGTTACTAATTCATTTATTATAATTGTAATGTATTGTATTCCGAAATTGACATATTTGACCTAGATACAACACCCGTTCATGTTGGCTGTTCCAACTTCTCCCTCTAAAAAATCACAGTGCCAGTTGTTTGCTTCTTTACACTAAAGTAATGGAGGTTCATGGAATAGCCTACACAAAAACGATCTACACTTATACACACCGGACATAGAAATTACCTTAATTGTCCTAATCAGAATCGAAATAATTGATGCAAGCTATACGTTATTGTAGTTTAAACATGGGTTGACATTATATTCGTGTTATGTTAGCCCTCACTATAGCTCGGGCAAAAAACAAAATCACGAATATAATGCCTACCCAAGTTAAAACTACAATAAAGTATAGCTTGCATCATTTATTTCTTAATAAACAGTAGGATTTTTAGCATGCACATGTAACTATGTAACGAAAATTTTTAAATTATACACATGAAAGTAATGAAAAGGTTTGCACCCGCATCTAAACAACAGAACGATACAGTTTCACAAATAGGTTAATTGAAAAAAGCTAGACGATTTCTATATAAATAGTTATCAAAGGTACCAGGATTATAATTCAGTATGACAGACGCGCGTTTCGTCTACATAAGACTTATCAGTGACGCTCATATCAAAATATTTATAAAGCCAAACAAGTACAAAGTTGAAGAGCATTGAGGATCCAAAATTCCAAAAAATTTTGCCAAATACATCTAAACATCTAAACAGAGACAATAACTTGTAACGATTCTAAACCAAACTTACCTGAAGACGATTGTTCTATTGCCCTATTAGACAAATGCCCACCAGAGGCCAATTGACACAGATACATATAAATAACAATTGTAGGTCAATGGAAGTTCCTAATAATGAGCAAAATCATAACACATGTGCACATCGGAATAAAACATGTGAATTAATTTTAAAAAAAAGAAGAGGGTGTATAATCCGATTAACATGGGGGAAAAAATTAAAGATGGTAACAAAGAAATATTATACTACAGGCTCCAGACTTTGGAGTTAACTTGTATTATATGAATAATTAACTTTCTTTAAACAAAATGATAATCATTTTCTAATCGCGAATAAGTTGAAGAAAATATTTACCGGTGCAATTGCAACAAGCCTTTGCTTGACAACAATTGATTTCTAGTTTTTCTTGTTCGCCTCCAGTCGTAGGACAGTCAGAAGTATCAGAACACATTCCTCCACGGTTAGTACATCCATTATTATCAACACCTGTCAAATAAAAAGCAATGTGGATAACATTAATTGTCCTTGATAATTTCATGTAAGCATGCATTATTTGGGTAACCACAAGTTTATTCTTTAAACATTTCATTATTTTTGAAGAAAAGGACAATAGAAAAAGAAAAAGAATGCTGCGGTAATGTTTCATTTTTATTGTATAGATTTACAAATAATTAGAATATGAATTTTTATTTAGGAATTTCAAATACTTTTGCATTTGTAAAACTTTCTATTTGCTATAGATTTTCAAAGTTTATATTGTTATCAATTAAACAAGAAGATCATGCATTTTGATACAATTATCCATTTTATATTAGTCCAACTTACATGGTGTGCAGCAGACTTGATCAGCACAGCACAATGAAGGATCCACTATGCCATTTCCACCATCACAAGTAGCGTTGCTTGGAATACAGGATGAACCTGATGGACACGTATCTTCAGTTTTGAAAATATAATCAAGGATTGAAACATAAAACTTTAAAAGATAATAAATGGGCGAACATTAATAAATACACTTTACGGTGTCAGTCTGACATCAATAGATAGACACGAATTGAGTTATGTCATACTTGAGAGAGAAAAAATACTCCAATATATTTAAAAACATAAAAAAAAAATTTTTTAAAAGTTGTGTCAAAATATAATTAAAACATAATTCAGATTTCAATAATTATTAGAGCAAAAGTGGCATAAGTGAAAAATCCAAGTGTTTCTTTTATAAACGTGTGTTTTGTTGTTTTTTTTTGTTTTTTTTATCTATAATTCATTTTGATTCTTAACATCTTAACATCTCTGCAGGAAAAACTTGCTGAAAATTATTATTATTGAATTTTAATATTTGAGCTTTATTTTCGGAAGTATTATTCCGCTTGACTTACTTCTGCACACTTTACTGTTTGACGATAAATTTTCCCCGATTTTACAAAATGTTTTGTTGTTGAAAAAAAACAATCACAGAGCCAATAAAAAACCACTAATTGCACATGCGGACTATGCGGTATGGACTTTGCTCATTGTTGAAGGCCGTACGGTGACCTATAGTTGTTTTAAAATGTCTGTGTCATTTTGGTTTCTTGTGGACAGTTTTCTCATTAGCAATCATACCACATCTACTTTTTTTTATATAAAAAGATACAAAATGAAAACAAAAGACAAAGCAACAAAACATTACATCTAAAGTGTGGAGCAGTGATGTTGTATAAGTGTCAAAACGCATGGCTGAACAAAAGTGCTGGTATGCTTACAGCTTGAGGATGAATGACAATAATTTTCTTCAATTAGACATAGAACCAAATCTGCGGTTTAAAAATAAGTGACGACGGTCTTTCAAAACAATGTTTTCACATGTACAGAATATAAATTATCAAAATAATCCACGGTAAGATAATTCACATTAACATTAAAGTATGTTAAACAAATCTGCAATTCTGTACATGAAAATAATCAAGAGGTTTTGTACCCTTAACAACGTGGAATGACAGTCTCATAATAATGCTAATTAACAAAAAAAAGCTACAAACAGGGACAATAACTTGTAACGATTTTTAGGCAAACTTATTTAATAAATAATGCCGTTAGTTTTCTCGTTTGAATTATTTTACATTGTCATTTCGGGGCTTATTATAGCTGACTATGTGGTATGTGCTTGGCTCATTGTTGAAGGACGTACGGAGAGTTATAGTTGTTAATTTCTGTGTCACTTTGGTCTCGTGTGGAGAGTTGTATAATTGCCAATCATACCATCTCTTCTTTTTTTATATTTACTGAAGAAGGTTGTCGTCCTTACTTCATAACTACAATCCCCTTCCCTTTCATGAATGTGACCTACCGAATTAGACTATTTACCGGATTTGTAATCACATAAGCAACACGACGGGTGCCACATGTGGAGCAGGATCTGCTTACCCTTCCGGAGCACCTGAGATCACCCCTAGTTTTTGGTGGGGTTCGTGTTGTTTATTCTTTAGTTTTCTATGTTGTGTCATGTGTACTATTGTTTTTCTGTTTGTCTTTTTCATTTTTAGCCATGGCGTTGTCAGTTTGTTTTAGATTTATGAGTTTGACTGTCCCTTTGGTATCTTTCGTCCCTCTTTTGTACGATTGCCAATAAGTCAACTACACACCAGGGGCTAATTGCCACAGATACATGTAACAAATATTTGTAGGTCAATGTTTGTCCCTAATAATGAGCAAAATCATAACAAATAGGCACACCGGAATAACAACAAGTGAATTAATTCAAAATAGAAGTTGTAATCAGAATAACACGGAAAACATTAGCAACGTTATGACGAAATATTAGATTGCTGGCTCCAAAATTTACAGTTAAATGACATTATATGGATAATTCCATTTCTGAAACAACATGATAATAATTTTCTACTCGCGAAAAAGTTGGTGAAAATACTTACCGGTGCACTTGCAACAGGCCTTTCCTTTGCAACAATTAACTTCGAGTTTCTCTTGATCGCCTCCATTCATAGGACAGTCCGACGAATTGGAACATATTCCTCCTCGCTCCGTACATCCATAATTAGCATTAACTATCATATAAAGGGAATATTAAATATTTAATATGAAATTCTTAACAAAGATCATGTATGTCAGCGTAAAATGATTTGAGGTTTTACACGCCAAGAAAAGGAAATATATGTAAAAAAAAAACATTTGACAAGAAAGTCAAAAGATATTATAAGAATGCTCGTCTGTATTACATGCCTTAATCAACTTAGTGCAAACGGTGACAAAACTCTTGTGAAATTTACTCATTTTAATCTTTCACTAGAAAAACCTGACCAATTGTAGCTAGTAAAATATAGAGAATAGGTTATCCACGATTAGTTAAGCCTGACCTTTTTTGCAGATTTGTATTTATTTTATTGAAATAAATATAGCTTATTTTGATAAATATCTTAACCATTATAAGACAAATGTTGCATTAAATAAATAACCTACCAGTGTTGAAAATAACGAAGATGACACAAATCGAAAACATAAGCGTTTTTCTATATGCCATTCTGTTGAGGTATTGAATTTAGTCTTAATTCTAAATCTTGAAGTACCATACGTATCTTCAGCTTATCTAGATATACTTTGAATCTATTGTGTCATACATACTTATATATGTTCCTTTAAAAATCGCTTTTGTTTTTTTTTTTTTTTTTGTGTTTTTTTTTTTCAGAAGGGGAAAACTGAAAATTTGAAGAAGAAAAAAACATTTAATTTGCGACAGAATATGTAAAGTAACTCGATTGAAATAAGAGATCAAAGACGAAGATCAGTCAGAGAGCAAACAATTCATTTACTTTAAAAATCAAAAGCATCTATAAACGTTTGATCAGAAATAGGCTTGAACAGATACTTTTGCATGCGTACTATTATCTAATTTTTCACGACAGAGACAGACGTCATGGACATGTAAAGTCCTTTGTTGACAAATAAAATTATGTAATGAATTATACGATACAAATATCAAAACAATGTGTGTTTCTTTGACATTTTGACCAGGAAGTGATTAATACTGATAATAATAGTAAACTAATAATAGGTATCACATATTTGTTACGAATACGTTAGATTTTGCATATGTAATAACCTAAAAATTGCCCGGTGCAAACAAGAGGTTATTTGTTATTGTGTCCTGATTCCAAATGACGTAATGTCATTGCGTCCTTAACGATAATAACTAACTTCGCCACAGTTATGCCAAAATTATTGCTTTTATGTAGTACTATATTTAAAAATAAGTAGAATGTTACAATACATTTGTATACAGTAAATGATAAAACAAAATATGGAAAATGTGATAAATCTGTTTCGATTTTAACTTTTGAAGTTAATCAGAACGTTTTTCTCTTTTCTGCAGAACTTAAATATGTGATACATAGATTATAACATGTCTTTTCCATATTGGCCCTGGTATCATCCCTCGCCCCATATCGGCCCTCGGCTTTAGCCTCTGGTCGATATGGGAGTCTCAGGATGATACCAGGGCCAATATGGAAAAGGGCATGTTATAATCTATACGTATTTACACATTGGATATCGTTACATAATAATAATTTAAAATATAATTTGACGACAATTTCCTGGTCTCACTGGGTGTTTTCTCCCCGTTTAATATCAAAATACATTGCCCCAGCCATGTGTACCGAGTGTTGATAATCGTGTTGAGGATCGCCCATCCTATTTAAATAAAAAAGTGATAACAAATAAAACCAACCCAGCACTGATATATAAATATAGATTTAGAACTAATGAAGTAACCACGATACACTAGTGTAGTAGTCTGTGATATATCTTTGATAAATTCTTTAGAAATTTCTCTTATCAACAATTTCTGGACATTAGTACATATGACTACCTGAAATAAAATTCATATTCGATGTAGAGGGGAGAAGTGCCAAGACTATGACTGAAATATGAAAAAGTGACAACTCACACATTAGGGAAGAAAATCTACATTGATGAAATCATAAAATTGAGTATCTCTATTTTTGATATTGTATCTGCTATTCAAATGCACAATATAATGCTTTGAAACCCGAAACATATTCTAGATAGGGAAAATACTGGACGCAAAAATAATGAAATTATTTCCAGGAATAAAATTATGATTACCTAAATAATGCATGCTTATAGGATATTCTCAAGGAAAATTAATGTTAACCATATAACTTTTTATTGGACAGGTTTTACGAGTTCTATGTGCAAAAAGAACGGCAATGAAGGCTCTTATTGTCAGGTTTCGTGCAATGATGGGGACATTGACCATGGCCTCTCTTGTTGTGGTCAATCCTGTTTAACCCCGCAGAATTGTTGTCCCAAGTCAGGAGCCCATGGCCTTTGTAAGTCTTATTTTGTATTTTTCGTTTATCTATATGTTTTGGAGTTTAGTGTGAAGTCCATATTCACTGAACTAGTACACAGTTATGTTAAGGTGCCATCTGAAGGCGGGATTTTTTTCGCTGCGCGGAAGACTCATAGGTGGTCTTCGGCTGTTGTCTGCTCTTTGGTCGGATTGTTGTCTCTTTTGAATGTTCCCAATTTCGATTCTCAATTTTATCAACACTTGGTACACAATTCTGGCTGGGCCGATGTATCTTGATATCAAAAAGGGAGAATCTACCTAGTTGGATAAGGAAACTGTCGTCAAATGATATTTTAAATTATCATGTAATGGTATCTAATATGAAAATACCTACTATTATTTTCAATATTAATCACTTCCTGTTCAAAATTTTAAAGAGAAAAACAAAATCTTTGATTTTTGTATCGTAACATTCATTACATTATTTATAAACTCAACCAAGGACTTTACTATGTCCATGACGTGAACAAATATATAATAGTATAATAGTACGCATGCACAAGTATCTATTCATGCTCATTTTTGATTAAACGATTGTATATGCTTTCGTGAGTAAATGAACTGTATACTGTCTGACTGATTTTTATCTTTGATATCTTATTTCAATCGAGTTTTGTTTAGATCTTCTGCCGCTGATGTTGTTTATTGCAAATTGTCAGTTTTCCTTTTCTAACAAAACAAAAAAAAAACAAAAAAAAAAAAAACGAGAGCTAGTTTTTAGAGGTACATATGCAAGTATGTATGATACAATAGATTCAAATTACAGTATATCTAGATAGACTAAAGATAAGTATTGTACTTTAAGATTGAGTCCTATTCCAGAAGAGAATGGCAGACATAAAACGCTTGTGTTTTCGATTTTTGCCATCTCCGTTATTTTCAACACAGGTAGGTGATTTATTCAATGAAACATTTGTCTTATAATAAGAAAGATATTTATCATGATAAGCTATATTTATTTTAGTAAAAAGACCCAAAAAAACTACAGAAATGTCAGGCTTAACTCCTCGAGAATAACCTAATCTCTTTATTTCACTAGCTAAAAAAGAGGGACGAAAGATACTAGAGGGACAGCCAAACTCATAGATTGAAAATAAACTGACAAACAGACAAATAATAGTACAGAAGACAAGACATAGAAAACTAAAGACTTAGCAATACGAACCACACCAAAAAATGGGATTGATCTCTGAAGGTGCTCCGGAAGGGTAAGCAGATCCTGTTGCACATGTGGCACCCGTCTTGTTGCTTGTGTTTTTACAAATGCGGTAAAAAAAAGTCTAAATATAGGTCAAGTTTTTCTATTGACAATTGAAAATTGGTAAGATTTCGTATGATTTTGTCACCTTTTGTATTTAGTTGATTTAGGCCTGTCATACAGATAAGAGAACACATTTATCATGACTCATTCTTGTAATATCTATTGACGTGTTTGTTAAATAATGTTTTTACATTTCTTTTTTAGGTACGAAAATCTTAAATCAGTTTACGCTGACATACATGCTCTTTGCTAAGCATTTCATATCAAATATTTAATATTCCCTTTATATGACAGTTAATGCTAATTATGGATGCACTAAGTGTGGAGGAATATGTTCCGATTCTTGGGATTGTCATACGACTGCAGGCGAAAACTAAAAGTTAATTGTCGTTATGCAAAGGGTTGCAGCAAGTGCACCGGTAAGTATTTTCACCAACTCTTTAGTGAATAGAAAATGATTATCATTTGTTAAGAAATGGAATTATCCATATTATCTCATTTAACCTTATAGGTAAACGTCTGCAATGCAATTTCCCATAGGAACTCCTGTTATGGCTAAAATTGTACTACATTTACTATGAAGTTTTGAATCTTTTTTATCCTAGAATACAAAACTGATATACATTACTATTTTTTCCAAAGGTCAAAATATAGGGTTGTGCGTCATATTTTCAACATATGCCCCAGTCTCTATGGTGAACCTAATATCTAATATTTCGTTGTTACCATCTTTAAAGTTTTACCATGTTATTCTGATTACGCATCCTCCTTTATTTTTAATAAATTCACATGATTTCCCGGTGTGCATATATATGCATATGTTATGATTTTGCTAATTATTAAGGACATACATTGTCCTACAATTGTTTGTACCATGTATCTGCGTCAATTGTTCTCTGGTGGGTAGTTGTCCAATTTGTCAATAGTACAATCTCCTTTCTTAAGATTTGCTTTAAAATTGTGACATTGTCTCTGTTTAAATAGAAATAGTCTTTCAATTAACCTTCTTCTAAGACTGTACTTATACGTTGTTCAGTGTAAAATCCTCTTCATTACTTTCATGTGTATAATTTTTGAACTTGTTTGTAACAGGTTTTTATGGTAATGCTAATCATCTTCCTGTGGATGATGCCTACATTATATATATATTCTGTACCGGTGAACACATTTTTTGAAAGACCTACGTGACATATTCTTAAATTTTTTTGGTCTTATTAAAGAAATTATTGAAGTGCATCCTCAAGCCATACCAGCTTTTAATTCTATCCTGCATTTTGACACTTAAATACCATCACCACCAACACTTTGGATGCTGATTTGTTTTAGTTTTTTTGTGTTTTGTGTTTTTTGTGTTGTTTTTTTGTGTTTTGTGTTTTTTGTGGGTTTTTTTTTTTTTTTTTTTGGGGGGGGGGGTCTTTTATAAGCGCTCTGAGTGTTTTACTTTTATAGTAAAGTTGAGGAAAATATTTCTTTATACAGTAAGCGTGTCTAGAAGTAAATCAGTAGGCATCATACCCCCGAAAGTAAAGTTCAAATATTAAACTTGTTTCGATGCAAAGAGTCCTCGATACACGTACTTAAAGAACTATTTTTTTAATGCCACTTTTGTTCTAACCTCTACTGAAATCCGACTTATTTTCCAGAAATATTAGGAGTTGCAGAATACAACTTTTAGGTTGTTTTTGCGTTTAACTATATTGGCATTTTTCTCTCTCGCACGAATGATGACAACAATCAATTTGTGTGTTTCTATTGGTGCCCATCAGACGTCGTAAAGTGTATAAAATAATGTTCACCCACTTATTATTTTTACACGTGTTATGTTACAATCTTTACTCATATTTTCAAAACTTTAGATACGTGTCCAGAAGGTTCATTCTGTATTCCGAGCAACGCTTCGTGTGATGGTGGTAATGGCATAGTAGATCGTTCATTGTGCTGTGGTGATCAAGTCTGCTGCACACCATGTAAGTTCGACCAATATGAATTAGATATGTATACACATGGAAAAAAGTATTGCAACACCAAATTGAAATTGAAATAACAAAAAAACACTTTTTATTTTTTTGTGATATAATTTGGTAAAATAGAACAACTTAAACATTATTTAAGTATCACCTGAGCTTAATCAATAAATATCGAATCGATAAGTTTTTATCTGCACATGCAGCTACTGTACCCGTAAACAGCAAAACAGATGTTTTCATCCTCATTGTTTTCAACACTTTAAATAACCAAGTTTTTAAAGTTATGTGATTGACATCTTGTAATGGGTCCTCGACAACTCTAAACTGCAGCAAGATGGCATATTATCAGCATGAGAGAAGCAGGTATGTCGCTGTAACAACTGCACGTATTGTTGGTCATCACCATTCCACTATAAGTTTTGAGTTAAAAAATAAGGCACTAAACGATGTTCAAGACCTTCCGAGATAAAGAAGACCCCCTATACCATTTGCTAGGGAAAATCAAGCATAATGAAGGTTGGTCAGAAGGAAACCCATTGCATACAATACAATTCTAAAAAGAGAGTGGTGGGCATACAGGAGCTTTTTAACAAGAACTGTTCGTGATCGACTCATCGCTACTGGTTATCGTGCGATAAGACCATTTCAGAGACCTTTGCTTACAAACAGACACACAGTTATCCGTATCCAATGTAGTGCAGAGCTCGCTAAAGTTGAAAATTAGCATCGTGGAGGAAGATCCATTGTTCCAATGGAACTCGGTTCATCTTCCTCGGACGGATCGTAACCCGGATTTGAACCATATGGAGCATATATGGAACACTATTGGGCGGAACGTGCGCGAAAGGACACCCCAGTTCAAACACACCATGAAATAAACAATGCTCTTCATCAGAAATGGTTGCTGCTACCTTAGCAACAAATTAGTCGATTTTTGGCAGGAATCAGAAGACGTTTAGATGCGGTTATCCGTTTGAATGGAGGCTGCGCACAAAGTACTAATTCTTTGGCGTATAACGATCAACCATGATGTGAACAGTCATCTGAAGATTAATTTTGAAATGTCTGACATTGTAAGGTTCGACTACAGTAAAAGTTGTAAAATGCATATTTTTGTACAAAAAACACTTCATTTTGTTATTAAAATTGTGGTTATATAAATCAATTTTTTTCAAACATTTTTTGTTCCTTTCAATGCCAATGTTATCATAAACTATATTTCAATAATATTATACAAATATTTTATTATATTCCATCCAAAAAAAAGAGACTGATTTTTCAACTTCTAAAAAATCAAGGTGTTGCAATATTTTTTTCCATGTGTATATATGAGACAATATCTGAAAAAGTCAAATTTTTGGCAATTAGAAAAAAAACAAAAAAATATCTTTATCCCGGTATTTTAATAGCACAAATCAAAGAACACACATTGAGGATCTAGGAACTGTTGTCTGTAAT
Source organism: Mytilus edulis (assembly GCF_963676685.1). Classification (NCBI taxonomy): domain Eukaryota; kingdom Metazoa; phylum Mollusca; class Bivalvia; order Mytilida; family Mytilidae; genus Mytilus; species Mytilus edulis. Next base: position 23,160,203 of record NC_092356.1, on the reverse strand, counting down.
TCAAACAATTCTTAAATGTGGTAACAACATGAACAATGGCAATTTGAAAAATGGTAAAAAAAATCCAGTTCTTTCCTGTTACCTTTAGTGAATCAATTTTAAAAAGTTTCTAATGAGAACAAGGAATAAGTTTAAGACACTATGTGTGGTTTACTAGTATAACCTGCAATAGTTGATTAAATGCCAATTATTGATTTTAGCATTTACTATACAAAAGGCTTAGAAATATACTAAAATATAGTCAGATATGTCAATTACATGAAAGAAACTTGAGTAACAGGACAACGGTAACAGGACAGAGTTGGTAACATAAAGGATTTTTTCTCAAAAAAATGCTTTATTTTATATTTTAAGAAAAATACATCATTTCAGATTGGTCTCAATTAGAAGATAACAGCAAGCAATGTCATTTATCCTTTGAAACTGTATTTGCAAGACGAAAAATCTGCCTAGGTAATGAAAAATTTTAAAATAAATTCCTTTCTGTTACTATCTACTATACTATAATTGCACAATGTTCTCTGCTGTTATCAAGAGCAAAAAAACTATTTTTTCATTCAATATACTGTATACTATTTTGAAATTTATTTAATATGGCGATGATAACTTATATTAAATGAAATAAATGGTATATAGTATATTAACTTTGTGATTAATCAGTGAAATTGTATTTAGCATACTTCCTGTTACTGATTATGGTTATGCTGTTACTTTTTATCAAGTTGCTGTTACTTTTTATCAAGTAACATGTCAGAACGTAACAGAAAGGAATTTTGCAATACTTTTTGTTCATTTAATCGAATTGTGTAGAAGTTTACTTCTATCTACATATCAATTTTTCAAACTGGCTGATGTTCATCTAAACATATGTAGTCATACATTCAGGAAATGATGCTCTTCACGTTGCATTACAAGAAATACATTTCTGGTCTTTCAAACGTGTCCACAGGTGGAAAAAAAACAGCGGTAACAGGAGGGAAATTACCCCTGGGGACAACATTTAAAAGACCTTTAAAAATGCCAAATTTTTATTACATGCTTCAGTTATAACAAAATCAGACCAGTAATGGAGAAGTTTTTGTATATAATCTATCAGATTTGTGAAAATCGGTAGGCTGTCTACCTATATTCTTTGAATGATTAAATTTTCAAAAAATAACAGGGGACAACCTGATGGGGGTGGGGGTGGGGAGGGGGGTGGTTGACCATTTAAATCATAAAATTATTAGAAGAAATATTAAAAAGAATGTTTAATTGGGTGCGATTGGTGCATTATATACTTTAGACAATACTAAAACTTAAAATTTTCCAAAAAGATGCATGAATAAAAAAATAATTGCTGGTGAAAGGTGGGACAAGAAAATTAGACTTTTTCAGATATTGTCTCATATATCAACATACATGGTCTGCTTGTTTGATTGATACACATTAATAGTATACAAACTTTAAAAAAAAACAATACACACTTTTACTATTGCAACGGCAAGTATTTGAAATTGTAAAATAAAATCTGTTATTCTTACTATTTCTAAATAATTTAATTTTTGATTGGCTGACATTATTTTGATATCAGACCATAGACATAATTTAGTCATGTGATTGTGACGTCAGCAACGTTTTTCAAGGTTTTCTACGGTTTAAAATGGAATTTAGAATTAAATTATAAGAAATGACTGTAATATGTTTTCTGTCTATTCGAAATAACATAAAAAATGTGGTGCACACTGTTAAATAACCTGCTACGCGCGTTATTCAGTGTGCACCAAATTTTTGATGTTATTTCTTCATAGACAGAAAAAATATTACAGTCATTCCTTAAATGAATACAATTAAACATAAACATCACAGTTATAGTCTTTTCTTTATTTTTTCGCTTAAACCCTGTAATTAAAAACGCGATAACAAATCAAAACCAATCCAAAACTGATATATAGATTTAGAACTAATGAAATAACCACGATACACTAGTGTAGTAGTGTGTATAATATTTTTAATAAATTCTCCCGCAATTTTGTCTTACCCAAACAATTTCTTGACATTAGTACATATGGCTATTGCTTCTAATTTTACAGGTTTTGAGTTTTCTATGTGCAAAAGTATGGCGCTGAAGTCTCTTTTTGTCAGGATTTTAATGTCATTCATTGACGTATGATTTTTTTTATATTGAGTACTAATCTAATAATATTCTAGTAGAATTATGCTTCAATGGATGCTATTAACATTTGTTTCTATTTTCAAGGCTGTTGGTACCATAAAGATATCAGAAGACATGCTATTTATGGGAAGATACTATATGAACCTAAATGAAAAATGAAATAATAAAACATAGCATTACAATTGAGTTATTTTATGTCTATCTTTTCAATACTTGTTTCACATATTATAGCATGCTACATAAGAGCACCTTAGAGGTTACTTCATACTTATAAAACAACGAAGCACAATAACCGAAAATCTTGAATAGCTAAAAACATACTTTCTTATCCCGTTGTGATGAACATATGTGTATGATGTACCATCAACGCGTTCTACTGATACATGTATAAATGCAAATGAGGAGTTCCGAGCTTTAAATAAAGTTTAAACACCGAATTGTTCCGAAATGGACGACGACGACCAGAATGTCGATGTCGAGGTAACTTGTATTTTGAAATATTTCCTAATTTGCACTATTTTCATAAGGTGTATATCAAATACATCAATTGTTAGATTGATTTACTTATATCTGCTATACATCTAGCAATCTATTTTACAGGCATAATATTGAGTGTTTTAACTAGAAAAACTGACATGACAATTTAGGTCGTGTGTGTACATATCGATGTGGGTAACTAAAACAAACAAATAATACTGGTGGATACAAAGTAGCTTAAGAAGTGTTCTCATAACAGATTGTTTTTTGTGCATTAAATGCGACTGCGAGCTTCTTAAATAAACATACAATATCCACTAGATTATTGCCATATATAGATATAAGAAAATGTGTTATGAGTGCTAATGAGACAACTCTCCATTCCAATCAGCAATCCTTGGGTGAATTCGCTACTATGAAGGCACGGAATCGGCCGAATTGTGACGAATGATCTCAATCCAAGTAACAATTTGTAAAAGAAAAACCATTATAGGTCAAAGTAAGGTCTTCAACACGGAGCCTTGGTTCACACCGAACAGTAAGCTATAAAAAAATGACTAGTGTTAAATAAAGACAACAGTAGTATACCACTTTTGAAAGTCATAAATCGATTGAGAGAAAACAAATCCGGGTTACAAACTAAAACTTAGTTAAACACATCAACTATAAGAGGAAAACAACGAAACAACAAAACACTAAAGTGCAACAAACAACCAAAACGGCAATGCAATACACATAGAAACGAACTATAAGATAACAACTGCTATTTTCCTGACTTGGTACAGGACATTTAAAGAATACAAAATGGTTGGTTGAACCTGGTTTTACGGCCAGACAAAACCTCGTACTTTGATGGCAATGTTAAATATAACACTAAAATGACAACATTGCATGACAGGACTACATTATATCTACGGAATACTCATCAGTGACACTCAGATCAAAATAGAAAAAAAAGCCAAACAAGTACAAAGTTGAAAAGCATTGATGATACAAAATTCAAAAAAAATTGTGACAAATATTGATAGGTTATCTATGCTTGGGATAAGAAAATCCTGCGTATGCATTTAAAATAATTCGTACTTTTGCAAACAGTAAATTTATAAAAATGACCATATCAGGAATCTAATGTACAGTGGTTGTCGTCTTTTTATGTAGTTCATAAGTGTTTCTTGTTTCTCGTTTTTATTTAGATTAGACCATTAGTTTTCCCGTTTGAATGGTTTTATACTAGTAAATTTTGGGGCCTTTAAAAACCTGCTGTTCGGTGTTAGCCAAGGCTTCTTGTTGAAGGTCGTACCCTGACCTATAAGAGTTTACTTTTATAAATTGTTACTTGGATGGAGAGTTGTCTCATTGGCACTCATACCACATCGTCCTATATCAATATAAATGATATTCATGTGGACAACAAAGTGGTGACTAATCACAGAATAAAAACGAGTACGTAAAACAACCTAGGATAGCACATAAACAGCACACAATGAAAAAAACACATGCATTGTCTTATACACGACTGGATAACGCTACAAAAGTGACGTCACAGGTAAAAGCATTCTAACGAGAAAGCCAACGGTGTAATCTATATAAAAAACGACAAACGAAAAACACGTATGAACCACATCAACAAACGACAACTACATAACATCTGATTCCTGACTTAGTACGTAGAAGTACACACATTAATATCCATGTAAAATACACCTTTTATTAACAAATATTCAAGTCTTACAAGAATGCCTATTCGGTGAGGTTAATTTATGACCAGAACAGAAGTGGATACAATAAAAGAGATACATATGGATATCAGAGTTACATACAGGACATGTAGAATTTGTACAATAGATATACAGAGAATACAAACAATAGATATAAAGGCAATACAAATAACAGATATACAGATAAACAAATATAACAAAAACTATTCACATGCTCATGAACAATGATAGGAACAACATGTACATAATGTTTGAATACATGTTTAGTGGAATGATATATGGACATTTATAAGTAATGATAAGAAATAATGATCTTTTATCTATTTAGTTTTTGGGTTGAAGTAGGCAGAAAAGATAAGTCTAAGAATGTTTGTTGGATATTTACTTTTAAACATATATCATTAAGAGAAATAACATAGATATTATTACATGTGCATTTGCATTATACCTGGCAAATCCTTGAAAACAAGCAGGTAAAATTAGATTATTGATATCAGACTAGACAAAAGAGAGGCTTAAAAGTTGTTCTGTATGTTAATTTTTGGACAACAAATCAAAACAAATTCAGGAAATTAGAAAATATTTTTGGTAAAGCAATTCCAAATTTGCTATAATGGACATATAAGAAATGAACTTCGTAATCAATAATTTTAAAGTATGAACAACACTTAATTTAGTGTATAAAAGAAATAATTCACAGAAAATAGAGAATAACTTTGTTTTTCATTTGCGTATTCAACAATTAAGAGTTATCTTTATTTGCTCTCTGGTATTGTTTAAATGATGACATATTGTATATTGCTTGAAATTTCTATTATATACAAATATATAGTATGAGTTGAAATATAAATATATCATCTGCCAATGAAGAATCTTATGTTTCAATGATAAACCAGGGTTGTTGTTCTTAAGTCAATGATATGGCAGTAGACAAACTTAAATGCAATCTTGATTAGAAACATATAAAATAATAGTTGTAATGATTTTTTGCAGACTATTTATTTTACTAAAAAAAATAACATGGGAACACATAAAAATAAAGGTTTTCTGACTGTTTCTGCTTGGAATGAGCGTGGCCTCGGGGACAAAATCCAAAATGAACTATTTTTAGATAAAATTCGAAGTTTGATACATATATTACTTCAAACCTGGAAAGGGGAGTATAAAGATTACAAAATATATAATTATAATACCTTTTGAAAAATTCGAAAAAGAAAAAGAAAATGCACGTCGACATAGAGGAGGGATAATTGTTTATTAAAAAATATAAATAGCTAAGGGTATAACAAATATAGATGGTACAAAATCTAAAACTTGAAAATGAGTTCTGTTGAAGATTTATATATATGCGTAATATACGTCCCCTTATAAATTCAAACTATTTTAGAAATGATTATAACTTATTAAAAAATGAGATCAGTACTTTTGCAAGACAAGGAAACATATGTTTAATTCGGAATATGAATATGCTGGGATTGGAAAAATGTCCTGATTGTATTATAGGAGATTCTTGTCAAATAAATAATGTTGATCCTGAAAATCTAATACCAAGTTATGATGAAATGAAACTGAAATATCTAGAAACAAGCAAAGTTATCTTACACATGTACAAGACGAATCCTTATTACAATAAAGTCACATTTCTTTAATCATCTAATGTTCCCATAACACATACATCAAATTTTCCATCAACAATTACTGTCTCTAACCATGGCGATTATTTTTTGAAGCGAAATTCTAACACTAACCCAACAAAAACAATCTTGTATCATAGATCACCATTACTAGATCTACCAAACTTTACGGGAGACATATTAACATAGAAACATGTGTTGGTCGTTTTAGAAAAACATTCGAAACAAATCAGTTCATACATCAAACATGCATTTTCTGCCAAGAAGCACATTCTTGCTTCATATGCACTATTGTTGATGTTTTGATATTATAAAGCAGAAAAAGGAATGCTACAATTTCTTTGAAAATCACATGGTCTTGGAATGTTGCTCACGATTTATATGTAAGAGATGTAATATCTAGCATCATACTAGCCTTTGTGATATGCAGGAATAAAATTCATGAATAAGAAAACGCATGTTCATTAAAAACCCTTACCACAAAATGCTTCTAAAATTGAAAATAAAAGCAATGTTACTTCTTAATTTGTATTTATGAAAATTAAATGTACACATTTCTGACCAATGACAGTTTTTGTTACACAATTTGTTATAGAATCTGGGGGTAAACCTTGTAAAGAACTAGTTAAAGTTGGATCATTTACAATAATTGTGGCATATTCTCAATTTTTTGTCAAATAAACATAGATTTTCTGAATTTACTTAACTGAAAAAGGGGAAGTCAATAGGAAAACTTAAAATCGAAATTCCAGTATCAAATAGACATTTAAAAGATCAACACATCAAACGAATAGAAAAACGGTACTATAGACCGTCTAGAAAAAATATGGTTAAAGGCAGAAAAATATCATATTAGAAATGGTTATCAATATATTGTACATTTAATTATATAAGAATATCTTTTGCGTTTAATTTACACTCCTTTACGTTTTGACACACCAAAGCAATATATTTCATTTTGTCAATAGATTTAATATTTGATCATATACGTATTAAAATTAAAAATGTAAATATATTGGATCATCAATTCTAGGTTTTGTGATAGGCAAGAATAAATATGACTAAATATGACTAACAAATTCAAGAACTAATGTATAATTATTGTCTCCTTAATGTTTTGTATATGAATTGCTTCAGTTATTATAAGATCACCAAAGAGGGGCGAAATATACCAGAGGGACATTCAAACTCATATATCGAAAATTAACTGACAACGCTATGGCTATAAAGGACAAAGCCAAACACACACTAAGGGTAGTATACCTTACCTAACAATGCCTTCACGATTCAGCTATCAAGCAAGCTAACCAAAAATATTACATTTAGCTACATACTCATTGAAATCGGCTGTAAGTATTCTATCGAACTCGGTTCACATGACAACATTATATCTCTGACCTGATTGACAAAGCACCAATCAAAAGACGCGTTACATCCAAAACTTAATTATTGTCGTATATATAACTTCTGTTTTGATTTATTAAAGGCATTTGTTATATCCCATTACTAACCTTCGTCAATAGTCAAATGGTATCAGAAATAAACAAAATACCCCGGTATAAATGATGAGTTGTTTATTAGCGGATTCACCCGATGATTGCCGAAAAATAAGTCCGAATTTTTAAGTTATTAAGTTTTAATAACATGGTTTGTTATCTACCTAAAAGATTCATAATTAGACAGTTGATTTGCCTAACCTTTTTCTCGAAACATATGCAATGAATGAATTTTTGAATATTCTGACTTATAATCATAATTAGAATATCATTAATTGCATATATATTTATTAAAACTTAACCACACCAACAGTTTGTCAACGATATAACTCAAGCAAAAAACAAATATTAACGAACATCTTTTTTTAATTATAATTGAGATACTTTTGTGATTCACACGAGAATATTCAATGTTTATTATATGCTTTTTATTTGTTATTTAAAATTCAAAGTGTAGATACAACATAAGTAAATAGCCAGGTGTGCTTGCAATAAATTAAGTTGATGTGTTATCATATATACAAATGATCTCTATTCTGTCGTTGTCGTTTGTTTATGCGTTACATATTTGATTTTCGTTCATTTTTTTTACACAAATAAGGCCGTTAGTTTTCTCGTTTGAATTGTTTTACATTGTCTTATCGGGGCCTTTTTTAGCTGACTATGCGGTATGGGCTTTGCCCATTGTTGAAGGCCGTACGGTGACCTATAGTTGTTAATGTCTGTGTCATTTTGGTCTTTTGTGGATAGTTGTCTCATTGGCAATCATACCACATCTTTTTTTTTCTATATTCTATGAATATTGGCTAAAGATCTTTGGTAATTTTCAAGGGTAACTTTAAAGATGAATATCTTCTGAAGGACTGCTTCATTAACATAGCGTTGTGATAATATCAGGTAAAGCAGTTATTGTTCACATTTTTATCGATACTTCTCAACGACCATAAACAAGTTATATAGACATTCGTCACAACTCGGTTGATTCCGTTTCGTTCCGAATAGAAAGGTAGTAGCGGATTAACCCGATGATTGCCGATTGGTAATATAAGTTCATCCATCTACAGATGTCTACGTTTTCCTTCAAGGACGTTTGTTTTCATAGATATGGCGACATTTGATATATATCTGAGGTGGTACATTACACTACAGGGAGATAACTCTGTAAAAATCAAGTGAACGTTTTAATCGCGTGTTATTGTTAAGGAAATGTTGGTCTTCTCAATAATCACAATTAGTACAATTAGAAACTGCTAAATATTCAATGAAATTTTCCGATAAAGTGTGTGGTTCAATTTTTTTGAAATTTTTATATTTTGCCAAAAGGTTAGAGTAAATATTTTGTCCATACTTTATGAAACCAAACGAGACAATCAATTTTAGTCAAAGTGTTTGGTACCACCTAAATACATTAATACAATAAAAGTATAATATTCGATCTCATGCTATGAACTCTGCCCAGCTCTTTTGTAATATTTATAATATTATAATAGTGTAACAAATAGCATTATTATGAATGATACCACAGGGGCAAAAACTGGCAACATAATGTTAAAAAAAAGGAAAACAAGGTGTTTAATTCAAAGATTGAACAGCATGAACACTATCAGTTTCTGAATTCAGTCTATTGGTGGTAAGGGACAGCCATTTCTGCAAAAAAGGTTTCTTATTAAAATGTATATATGGCTAATACTGTAACATTCTGAGTTACGGTTTATTTAATGTTTTATCATAGAAACACTTATTCAAATGCATGAACTTTGATCTGGAAATGTCAGTTTGTTTTCGATAAATGACTTTGAATGTCTCTGTTGCATGTCTGGTATCTTTCGACTCTCTTTTGAAACTATAAAAATACTTACACACGCAAACAAAAGCATATTATTAACAGTAAAATGAGTCAAAATCATTTGTTTCGAAGAATAAGGAAGATGATAGTAAAGCAACATCAGGATGATAAGTTATATTCCACGTTATATCTCAGAATGTTAATTGCGACACGCAGTCGAAACTGATTCTTCCTTTTGTATTAAGGTGTAATATCACCAAATCATGGTACGTCACATCCGGTTGTATACGAAAATAGGTGGAAAAAAATATTCCCTTGAATTTGACAGTTGTAGGTAATTAATCCTACATTTTATTGCAGTAAAATATTTCTGTGTCATAAACATATGTCTTGGTTATTTCAAAGCAAGCACCATTATTTTTTTTATTTGGGGTTTCTGTAGAATATTTTGTAAACTTGAGGGTACATGGTTACTAAATCTTGTACACAGGTTAAAAAAGGGGAGACATTTGATTGGTTAACATCAGTGATGTATATGTTCTTATATGCAATGAAATGTTATGTGAATTTTTTTCTATAGTCCTGGACAGGATAAACCTCTACTCATGCCAAGAATTTCTTTATTTGAAACAAAGATAAATTCTGCACATTTGTTTGAAAAGTGCATATTTAACAAAGACTAACAGGGGAAAATAAATGGTGGTATCACATTTTAAGCAAATCTTACAATAAATTCACATACATTGATTTTGTATCGACTGCAAAAAATGATTTTAGGCAAAAGAGAGTCAAGGGTTGTGTCACAGTTTAAACATGGGAATACACAAATATGCAACTCAATAATTGTTTAAAAATATACTGTGGATTCATTATTATTCGTTGGATACCAATTTTCGTGGCATTCGTGGGTACAGGTGTAACACGAAATTAAATGTTCAATGAGTGACAAATTTTCGATAGGTTTGTATTCAGACTTCGACAAAACTACAAAATTAAATGTCCACAAACATGTGATGTTTCCTTCATCCACGAAAATTTATACCAACGAAAATAAATGAATCCACAGTATATGATGAGTTTAAAATAGGCATTTGATTTTACAAAATATGCAGTAATAGTTTGGTCCTGGCCTTATATGTCAATATTTTTTCATATCACTTTTTCAAATATTTAAGGATGTTCGCAAATCATGTTTTGGAATTTCTGTCAGATTTTCGGAATCCTCTGGTTTTATCCATTTGAATGCCTTAAAATAAATTGCCCACTAAGCCCATTTTTCTTTCTTATAAATCTTTCACATGTGTAATTATAAGCAATCTGTAAAAGTCTTATAACATCTTTGTTTTTCTAATAGATTTTGAGAACTTAAACTTGTCAATGATAAAGCTCTGAAAAATCAAGAGAGAACACTTTCCCGCCAAAATTTCAATAGCTAATATGTCGAAAACAAGCAAACGGACCTATATATTGTTTTCGCTCATTTTTTCCCTAGATTTTAGCATTTTCTACCCCAGGAATAGATTACCTAAGCTTTCTTTTACAAAACATTTCAGAATGTTTGGTCCTCAATTCGCCTTTTAAACTATTTTCATACGAGCATTATTGATGAGTTTACTTGATTACACAATTTTAAACCTGGTGTATGTGAAGAGTTATTCATAGAAATTATATTGGCACTTACAAGATGTCAAATGCGTTAGGTTTGATTTTCCTCTTGGGTTTACTTTTAACAAGAAAATCGTCGGGATAAGCTCATTTGCGCGAATGTTTATTATATCACTGATGACATGCCTGTGGTCGCAGTTGATGATGGTTCAGTTCATAATGGTTGTGATCACAAAGTATTGTCACCATAACATCTCATTATGTCTTGTTATTTTGACATTTATTGCAACAAGAGTATCATGTCTCCCATAAGCTATTCTTTATAGGGTACAATAGTGTATCTGGAAATCTTATATATGATACATATGAGTACAGGGACATTGGCGCAAATGAACACTCTTTATATTGGTGCAATTGATACCTTTGTAAAAGATATTTGAAGCAAATAAGTCATATATAAAGTGAATACATGGTACAATAGAATCAAAATCAAAGCAAGTTACCTTAAGCGAAGTAAAGAACGGTAATTCAAGACTTTGATAAAAACAATAATAACAAAGAAAAATCTTCATCACAATTGCAGTTAGTATTTTTTCGACTTTCGTCATCTCTGTTGTTTTCACAACAGTTAACCAAGAACTAGTTTAAAACTGTAACTGTGTTTTTATTTTGAAATAAAGAATAGTTTTATATGATATTTTCTACTTTCTTTACATAATTTCAAATTAAAAAAAAAATAATATACATCAAATACGGTACTATTCAGCTAAAATGTAATGTTATTTTTCCTCTGTCCTTATTGCTGAGGATTGATGGAGCATCAGCGTCAAAAGTAAAACTGGACTCACTTTTTTCATTCCTATGTTTGCTTGTTTTGTGACATAGAAAGTAACAGAAAAAAGGAATGTTGATTTAATAATTTGCTATTTGCAATATCTCGATTTTTTACAGATTTTATTTTTTGTATGTTTTAATGTATTATTGTAAAAATCATACAAAAAATCCTGATTGGTTTTATCTGGCAAAAGGATATTTTACATTTAATTTTTTCTTAATAGTCGGGGCTAATAATGGATGTACTAAACGTGGAGAAAAATGTTCTGATTCCTATGACTGTCCTTCAAGTGGAGGCGAACAGGAAAAACTAAGAGTAAAATGTCGCCGAGCGAAAGCTTGTTGCAAGTGCACTTGTTAGTACCCTTATCAATTCAATTCTGATTACAACATAATATATTCAACGACACATGAATACTACAGTTAAACTAGTTAATACATGATCATGTCGAACAAGTCATTAATGAGGGGTTAAAATAGGGTCTCTGCACGGAAGATCGCGAAATAAAATTGACATTTTACGATAAACGAACAATAAAAAATTTCTTGCACGTTGATCTTTTTACAGATTTCAAGAAACACGGTTAATAACGAACCTTTTTTCACGGGTGCACGTGAAATAAAAATGGCAAAACACGTTGCACGAAAATAACACTTTACCACCCTCGTTAATGCATTTCATTTCTCAATTATACTACAATAAGTTGCATGTTTAAGTTTACATTTGGAACTGCATCGTAACGGCAAAAAGGATGCAATGAAATACATGGTTTGTTTTCGGAATCCAAAAATGAAACAGTTAATCCTGCAATGCCTGTATGTATGCATACCGGGCGATAAATTTACTGAAGGTAACATGACACGAAGTATTAATCATAACTTGACAGGTTCATTTGTTCAACTGTTCAAAATTGTTTAAATATTCATATAGTTGTCGTTCCTATCGAAATTCATCATTGAATATGGCTAAAATAAATATTCTTTGTTTAACAACAATAATTATAAATATGTTTGTTATCTCGGATTTATTTCTTTTGGCCGACTGTATACTTAATTTCTATGTGATTTTCCTATTCAGTTAGCGCACTTATTTAAGATAAAATCTTAATTTGACATGTTCAGGACATATTCTCTTCGAGTTTAACTATTGTATCTGTTTGCGAGAGTCACAAAAACTTATAGATCGTGATTATTTGTTGGTTGAAAGCACATTGTTGTTTTGTTATATTGGAAGGTGTTTTATGTAAACTATCAGTATTTCCTATTTAGTTTGTTACCAGGATTTGTTTTTGTCTCAATCGATTTATGACTTTCGAACAGTGGTATACTAGTGTTGCCTTTGTTTTTTTTTTGTTTTTTTTATTTTTTTTATTGAATAAGCTTTTAATATATATTTTATTTAATCTAGATACGTGCCCAGAAGGTTCATATTGTAATGACCGTGACGCTTTGTGTGATGATGACAACGGCACCGTTGACCCTACTGGGTGTTGTGTGGAGTCTGCTGTACACCATCCGAAGGTAAATTACATTGAGAAACGAGAATGATAAATTAGTTATTATTAACATACGTATCGTTCAATAACTGTTGATTGATTTATTTTCGTGGGTACCAATTTTCGTGGACGAAAGAAAACTTGTATGTTCGTGAATATTTAATTTAGTGGTTTTGTCGAGGTCTGCATACAAGCCGAAAGAAAATTTCTCATTCGTTGAACATCTAATTTCGTGGTTTACCTGTACCAACGAAATTCACCAAAATTTGTATCCAACGAATAATAATGAATCCATAGTAATACATAAAAGCACAGATAGATACAATGATAACGTGTATGCACCTAAAAATCATCCAGTGTGTTCCAATTTACTGCTTCAATATATTTTACTGCATCAGATGTGCAATTGGACAATTACCGCCTCTTCAATGATGCTTTTATTCAAAATATTTGAAAATACAAACGTTGAAAAATGATACATGAATGCCAACTATATATTTGAAACATAGAATACCATATGATAGATTATATAGACTTAGATTAAAACATAACAAAAAGGACATTCATACTGAAACGGTGGTTTAAAAACATGTGTTTAAATTACAAAAATACAACAACAAAGATGTTGACAATTAATCATATTTTTATATGTTTATATGTAACAAGAAAACTGTCTCCAGAATTCTTTACAAATTCTTCTGAACCGAAATAAATGGAAGCTAAATACATCAAACGTTTTAAAACATCAAAACAAATAAGGATCTAAACAAAGGAGTAGGTAACGGCCGATTTTGGCCTCAAATTTCGGGTTCCTCTGACGAAATATTTTGGACACTTTTTAAACTCTTAAGTGTCTATCTTTGTTGATTTCATTAGTTTATGTGAAGATTTTAACTGATTTAATCATTAAAAACGCTCCTATTCAAGCTGAAGTATGAAAAATCTACCAAATATGCCAAAACATTTCACTTTTCTGATAGTTTTTTGTCAAAAATGAAAGTGGCCGCATCCGTGTTTATTCTCAAACTTTATATATGTTATGTATTATCATCAAATACAACTTACATTTCAATATTAAGAATGAACACAAATGCGGCCACTTTCATTTAAGACGGAAACCGTCTAAAATTTGACTAAAAAAGCATTCTACTTTCCAATAAGTAACTAAAAGTTTACATTTTCACAATTTTGTAAAACTGCTATATTTTGGGGCCAAAAAGGGGTCTTACTGGATCTACTCATGATGCAAGAGAATGTGGACAATATGAACCACTTAAGCATTTATATTAAAAGCAAGATATACAGTAAACATAAAGAAGTAAAATCCAACGGTTTATTTAGGAGATCCATTTAAATGAGATTGTATTAAATAAAGGTTAATGACAATAGACATTTTCAATTTACAGATCCGCCCTGCAATGAAACTGAGTATAGCTGTAAAATAGGGTGCACTCTGTATGAAACTGAAATGCATTTCAAGTGCAAAGAAGTAAAAACGTGTTGTTTTTCTCGCTTCCCTTAGTTAGTATACTAGTACTGTGGATTCACTTATTTGCGTTGGTACTAATTTTCGTGGATGAAGGAAATCTTACATGTTGGGGGATATTTAATTTCGTGGTTTAGCAGTTGTTTGCACACAATCCTATAGAAAAATTGTTATTTGTTGAACATTTAATATGTAGGTTCGACTTTACTCTCGAAATCCACGAAAATTGGTATCCAACGAATAATAATGAATCCACAGTATGCTTGATTTGCATATGATGAAGACATAATGTTTCAATCAGTTTATAAGTTGGGGCCTGTAGCTGGTATGTCAGTAACTGCTTGTGGTCCTTAGTTAATTTATGTATCATTGTCATTTTGCTTAGTTTCTTTTGTTAAATATTCTGGCATCGGACCCGGACTTCTTTTAAACTAAGTTTTACTGTGTATATTGCTGTGTGTTTGTTATTGACATTGGCTAGAGGTATAGGGGGATGATTGCGATCGCACTTAACATGTTTATACCGGTCGCAGTTTTTCTCAAGTCAGGAAACTCTGGCCTTTATTAGTCTGGTATGACTTTTAACAGTTGGCAATATCGTACTTAAAGTTTTCAATACAATCCTTTATAAGTTTATGTTGATCATTGTCATTTTGCTTAGTTTCATTTGTTACCTTTTCTAACATCAGACTCAGGATTCCTTAAAACCCTTAAAATTGTGGGAAATTACTGTTACTAATATATAATGTGTCTGATATTCAACTGACCATATCTTAGACGTCAATGAAAGTGTATTGATTGTATTGTGTCTGTCTCGGTGGTTAAGTTAGATTCCTAAAGACACATATTCTGTCTTAAAAGATCGGTTTAATTGACGAATACGCCCATTGAAGATCAATTCGAAACGCTTATATCTTAACTCTTGTTAAGACTGCCCTTTTCTATAACTGAACAGTCATTATCAGTGATCATATGATAATAAATAATTGTTGTAAATGATAAAAATGTTGCTTACTTAACGTTAAGCGTGAAATATATACTATGCAAATAACTGACGCATTTAAACTGTTATTTGGGGTTCATAACCTTTTTTGACAGCTCACACAATATATCACATAAACTGTTTAATGTTAAATTTAATGTTAAATCCATATGCAGGCGTTGGTTTAATGATTATACCTTTTACTGAAAAGATCAGAATAGAAAGCTGATGTCACCCTGTTGTCGTAAAGATGGTCATTGCTTGCTTAACATTTATTGATAAATATTTTATGCATATTCAACACTATAAATGATTTTTAAAAGTAGCTATCATAACCTTTCTTTTATTTTTCAGATGGTTATTCATAAAGGAAAGATATCAAAGCCAAGCTTTTAGTTGAGGAACAGATACGACGTGGCCTTACAGATTTTATGAATAACAATTATTAAAAATTAATCTGTTTTGTCCTCTTGTACATATATCGCCACCTTACCCTTATTTACATTTGGAAAACAGAACTTTAAACTAATAATATATAAATTATCACCGTATGGCGGAACAATACAAATGTTTTGATTGACGAATGAAATATCGCCTCATCGCACAATGATATGTTCATAAAGTTTCACCCAATTCATAGTTACCAAAGTCACGACTAACATGGTATGCTTCAAATTCTATTAATTGACGATGTCAACAGAAAAGAAGTAGGTTTGATAGCACATACATGTAAACTAAACAAAGTGTTTTATGATAGTCGAGCCAGTTCTTTTTCTTCAGACATACCTAACGTACTATACGTCAATGTTAATTTCCTTTAGGAAGTGTTAAGGATGTTCCCTTGTCATGTTTTTGGATTTTTGTCAGATTTTCGGAATCCTCTGGTTTTATCCATTTGAATGCCTTAAAAAAATTGCCCATTGACCCCCATTCTTCTTTTTATAAATCTTTCACATATGTATGATTATAAACAATCTGTAAAAGTCTTATAAAATCGTTGTTATTTTTTAATAGTTTTTGAGAGCTTTAACTTGTCAATGATAAAGCAATGAAAAATCAAAAGAGATCATTTTCCAACCAAATTTTCAAAGGCTAATATCTCGAAAACAAGTACATCGACCTATATTTATGTTTTACTTTATTGGTTCCTTTATTAAACCCCTATCAATATATACTAGTGTTATGACAAGCTTGTTATTTTGAAACTGAGTAGCGAACTTCCTTAACGTGCCATACGTATTTAGTTGAACAATTGACATGGAACTTTCTATTTAAACACATCAAACGAATGGAAAACAACTGTCTTATTCTTGACCTAGTACAGAGGTTTCCACATGTAGAAAATGATGGATTAAACCTGGTTTTGAGCTGGATAAATCTATAATGAAATGATAGTCATATATAATTCGATTATATTTACAACAATATGTGAGCCAAAAAAAAGACTTATTTCTATTTGTGTCAATCTGATGAGTTAATCCTTTTTCAACTGATTTGTATAGCTCGTTTTAATGTTGTGCTGTTACACCATTGTCTCAGGTTATGAAGAAGGTTGGATCCCACTAACATGTTTAACCCCACCTCATTCTTTATGTATGTGCCTGTCCCAAGTCAGGAGCCTGTAATTCTGTGGTTGTCGTTTGTAAATGAGTTACTTATTTGTTTTTCGTTCATTTTTGTACATAAATTAGGCCGTCAGTTTACTCGTTTGAATTGTTTTACATTTGTCATATATGGGCCTTTTATAACTGACTCTGCGTTATGGGTTTTGTTCATTATTGAAGGCCGTACTGTGACCTTTATTTGTTAATTTCTGTGTTATTGGATATCTTATGGAGAGTTGTCTCATTGGAAATCATACCACACCTTCTTTTTTATAATACTAGTAGGTAAAAAAGTAAGACATTGGGGTACTCCAGTCAACATTATGTTTTAATCTTAACCACTTTATAAAAAAACTATAACCAATGCAACAAGAAAAACAAAATGACATAAAGACAGAAACTCTAAAGACAAAGGACATGAGCAAAAATGAAATACAAGAACACCAAAAATACCATAGCACAATAACATATTGGCGAGATGTATAAATACGTAGCCACGCAAAAAGTATACAAAGTCATGTATTACAAAAAGACGACTGACTTAGTTGTAAACTTTTAAGGTTAAAACTATACAAAGACAAATAAAAAGAACTCTACAATACGTAATTAAGATAATAAACAACGTCAGTACTTAGAATCTATACATCAAGACCATTATGTATTATTTGTTAATTTGATACGGAATATTTATCAACAAAGTTTTGGTATCTTCCGATGAACTTTGTTTAGTAAAAAGACAAGACGTGTATTGACATAACCCTGGTTCATGATCTTTCTTCTCAGACACTGGTGACGTTTTATAAAGTCGGAGTAGTAGTTGCAAGCTATGGAATACCTAATGAGTATGGAAATGTATATCCCATATGCAGGTGAGGTTGGTATATTGCTTCTAAAACACAAAAGGGCCCGCAATTACAAATGTAAAACAATTCAATCGAGAAAACTAACGGTCTGGTTTATGAACAGAACAAAAAACGAAAAACAAATATGATAATTAGTTAACCTTGAACTTTCATCACCAATGGTCAATATGAAGTGACAGTTTAAAAATATATGTTAAAATATGTTTTTGTTCCAACTTTCGCGGTATACTTTAAATGAAAATGTGGTACTGTGAAATCATTACAATGTCAGGTTACAGTTTTTGTTTGAGCTAGTTTGTCATGCAGTCAAGTTTTATAACTTGAAAACATAGAACTTATATATTCATTACGGGTACGACATAGAAAACACATCATAATTTTACTTTAAAAAACGACGTTCTGCTTATAATAAATTTAGACAGCAACCAATCATTAATGAGTTGCTGCCTAAAAATAAGCATTATAACATATTATATGAATTCCAAATATAATAAGATGAACATGCTGAATTCGAAGTTTTAGAGTTTGTTCAACAGTTTTGTATCTGAGGCATTAAATGAAAACTCTTCAAACAATAAAATGTAAATCGGCATTGAACGGCTTCAAAAAGATAGACGAAAGATACCAGAGGGACAGTCAAACTCATAGATTGAAAATAAACTGACAACGCCATGGCTAAAAATAAAAGGACAAACAGACAAACAATAGCACAGAAGACACAACATGGAAATCCAAAGACTGAGCAACACAATTGTAATTTTGTACTTTAAGTAAATTCAGTACTGCTGAATTTTGTACTTATATTTGTACAGTAACTTTTTTTTACCATCATTTTTTTTCAGCAATGTGACAGCTTAGTGTTTTTTTCAGTACCGTAATTGAACGTTTCACGGAACTATTTATTTCCCTAACGAATCTGTACTTACATTTCAGTGTTCACTTATCAGTATCAATATTTCACTTCTGTTTAAGTTATGATGCATTTTTTCAGGATCTTTTTTAACCTGGCACCTTTTGTTAGCTATTATTCGTGTGTTTCTCTGTCCTATATGTTCTCCCGTGTATTTGTATTGTAGTCCTATCACGTTATAATTTCATTTTAATGTTATATTTAACATTGCCATAAAAGCGGGAGGTTTGGCATGCCACAAAACCAGTTTATTTTTTCATCAATCGATTTATGAATTTCGAACAGCGGTATACTACTGTTGTCTTTATTTAAGGATGTTAAAAGAAAGGCGATCGACACCAAAGGGACATTCAAATTCGCATTTCGAAAATAAACTGAAAATGTCATGGCTAAAAGAAAAAGACAAAAAAAAAATATACACAAAACACAACATTCTCAAATGAATTAACAGCACATACATATACACTTTTCTTGGCCTTCTCTAATTGCAAGGTGTAAATGATGGTTGCAATATTGACAGTGCAAATATTATAACTGCGGTGTTAAAATACACGCAATCGACACCCAACACTGATTGGATCACTGGGTCTTACACACTTTATCGCCTCTTAATCACAGTCATGCGATGGTTAACTTCTGTCGAAAAAGAAAATATCAGTGAAATGAAATGAAGGACAAAATACTTCATAAAACACTATAAGGTGAACAATACAAACTAAACTACTGAAAAGTTAAAATACTCATTTTAGTCCATAAACAATGAAGGTAGAAACAAATGTGAACAAAACAGTCCACAAAACACTACATAGAATGAAGATAAAGCAACAAAAAAAAATGTAGCAACAAAGGGGAGGAACTCATGTGATCCGGAAATGTCAGCAGTATCTGATCCACCACTAGCGACGGTAGTGTTATTCCTGTAAACATATGTTTGTTGGTACACGTCAATTTTGTAACCCCAATAAATCTTCGAATAGATGCTCCGGAAGAGTAAACAGATCCTGTTCCATCAAGGACAAATCCGATAATAAGCCGCATTGGTTCATTGACCCGATATTGTTCAGTAGTCTCCTCTTGAAGCATTAAAAAGTAAAATCACAAAAATACTGAACTCTGAGGAAAATCAATTCGGAAAGTCCTTAATCACATGGCAAAATCAAATGACAAAACACATAAAAAACGAATGGATAAGGACTGTCATATTCCTGATGGGTACAGGCATTTTCAAATGTAGAAAGTGGTGGATTAAACCTGGTTTTATAGCGCTAAACCTCTCACTTGGTGACAGTCTCATCAAATTCCGTTATATTTACAATGATGCGTGAACTAATTGACACTCTACCACGCAAATAATGATTGATTTATTATTGCTCGTTTAAAGTCAAATTTCAACTATTTTCTTATCCCCGGAATAGATTACAATAGCCGTTTTTGGCACAATTTTTTGGAATTTTGAATCCTTAATGCTCTTCAACTTTTTTCATGTTTGGCTTTATAACATATGTAGACGAAACGCGCGTCTGGCGTTATAAATTATAAAAGTGCAACAGTAATGTCAACGTGTGTGACACTTATGTATTATTACAAACATTTTGAAATAGATTGTACATATCTAATTCAGCTGGGATTTTTTAGGAGTTTAAAAGTGTCTATAGTTCGCATTTAAGATGCTGAAATTTAGTATTAAACATTCTACAATTTCATGTTTAACGTAAATAAATGAACTATTATAATATTTCTCTTTGAATTAAAAAAAATTAAGTTTATTTCAGTATACTAGTACTTGAATCTCTTTATTATTAGTAGCAGCAGTAATATTAGTTACAGTAGTAAAAGTAATGGTTGTAATAGAAGAAGTAATCTATACTAATTTCATTTCACACAATGTGAGTAAAGCAGCAGAAAACCATCAAAACTAATTCAAGAGAACACCAGAGAATGAGTTATACATAGAACGAGCTTTTCCTATCAAAGTGTAACCAACGGAAGATGCTGCAACTGAAGATGTTCGCATCCATACTTGATCACCTCGTTGTAACATAACTGGGAAACTCCTAGACGACTGTGTGTTATAATAGCTTCCCGATCTTAAAACAGCAATTGTGACACCATTGTGGACCATATCTAATAATATATGCTTTCCAACTTGTTTAACAAGCATACTGGCTGATAATAGATAGATTCCTCTTACAGGTGCAGTGAAATGACCATGAAAGCGATTGTAAGCGTCTCCTTTGTTAAGCAAAACTTCGTTATATACCACAGCCTGGTTCGTCCCTAGTTTCGTATCTATCGACAACTCTGCAGTGATTGCAATGATACGTCTTCCGGTACGAAGATAAGGACCTGCATGAAGAAAAACTTGTATAAATGAAATTCAACATGTAATATAATTTAGCATATTATTAAAAGTATTGTCGTCACTTATCAAAACGCAGGCCATATATCCCCCCCCCCGCCTATATTAACTTCTACTAATTTTTGTTTTGTAGAAAAAAATAAAATAAACAAAGAATTTCAATAAATCCTGATACAACATGCTTAGTATTTGCAAACCGATTTTAATTGTAAAGAACAATAAAACAAAAACAAAATACTCATCTTACTCTTCATATATGACTAAGTCAAACTGAGTTCTTCCAAATAAGTATAAACCACAGTTTTCGATTAATTTGTAATGCAATTATTTTGTACGAGATAATCGAACTACGGTTAAGCTCGCATACTCCTCTAAGGAAGCAACGCGAACAATTTTATTCAGTTTTTCAACCCTATTGATCAAATTTGTTTTTCAAAATTTAACACTATAAGGTATGGGGAAAATCTGGATTCAGAATAAATTTTTTTTGGTCATCTGCTTGACCAGAATATTTTTTTCATCAAATTGGGTATCAGAATATTATTGTTTACAGAAAAACCATAACCACCGCCCCCATCTTTTGAAGTTAAATGGTCGTTTGCTAAGGGGCTCCGTGAAATCTAAAGAAATCAGAATTAAACTGGTGACCAATAGAAAATGGTATAAACATATACATCTGATATTGAATGCACACTTACATTTGTATGTACAGGATTGAGTTCAATATCGTAGCAGCTACATAGCTGCTATCAATATCTATGTAGCAGCTAGTCTATAGCTACACATTCAATAGTCAAATCGACGTAGAACTACGTAGCAGCTACGATATTGAACTCAACCCAGGGTTGTGTTCAATATCGTAGCAGCTACATAGTGCTAAGAAGATTTTTACCTATTGAACGTGTAGCTAGCCTAGCTACTAAATATATCTTTAGGCTAGCTACACGTTTGCTAGTCAAAAGTCTACGTACCCCTATAGCTTCAACTATATTGAACGCAACCCTGGTACGATATTAGGGGGTGTTAATCATTGTCTGCTACCGACATTTTATTTAATAATGCAAAAATAATTTTCACAATATATAGGGTATCTGTGTGCATTCCTGTTTGTATGCTAAATGCCCGTCTGGGGCCCTAATTTGGTGAATAAATTTATTCTGTTTTATTCTATTTCAACATATCTTCATTGGCATATCTTTTGTGAAAAAATACAAATCTGTAATAAATAGTCTACATACCAACTTGGCTAAAGAGAAGAGGTTCGTTCCTGCCTTTGATAATGTCTCTACCAAAACAGGGACTATTGCAACAGATAACTACTACCAAAACGGCAAGCACTGTAAACAGGTTCATGCTTAGACTTCGAAAATATCTGGTGAAAATTAAAAATCTAAACATGAAAATGAACAAAAGCCAAGATGTGTGTAATTATATAGAACCGCTATGCAGAAGGATATCCGAACGTTGATAACTATCATCATCTTTATTATATAACACATGGAGGAAAGCAGGAAAACTTGAACGTCCATCCGACATTTGTTTTTTCCGACAATTTTGGCAGAATACAACAAATTTTTCTGCGTGTTTATATAATTACAGTTTTAAATAACATTTATAAGGTTGATGTCTTAACGAAATAATGATACCAAATTTGATTAATATCAAATAAAATCTTAAGAAATGATTGGGTCAATTGACTGTTGATTGCTTAATGTCCAGTGACAAGTATTTCATGCATATATATAGGACAACAACGATACTTAAATTAATGACAATGACGATAATAATTATTTCATGACAAAAGACATTAAATTTGGACAAGCGAAACTGTTGTCTAAAAATCGGTCAAGTTCGGATTTCCCGGACAATAACTGCGAGGATATTTTACGAGCAGCACTTCCTTGTACCGTTACGTACTTTAAAGACTCATAGAAAAAATGAGATTCAAATAAAAATACTAAGAGGAGAATTAAAAAATCAAACGTTTGCAAAACAAATCAATAAACGACATACCAAACAAGATAAAAAAAAAACAGAACAAACATCATGAATTAATTGGAAAATCACCAAACGATACAAAGTCCAAACACAAATTTTTAAAATTAAATAAAAAATTAATAGTTTTTGAAAAAAAAATATCCAAACTTATTAAAAATTGAAAACTTTTTAAAATTTTGAATTGATAAGTGTAACATGGACCAACAAGCCTTAGTTTCGGATTTATTTCTCGGCCACTTTTCTGATACTCTTGAGATTGCCAAACCTGAAATTTTAATTTTCCTTGTTTAAATCTATAATCAATGTTTTGACACCGTCCCCACATTTCTATACTATTAAACAAGAAGACCTCCTTTTGTGTGTCACTTCTCTTCCATCAACACTAAATTGATCATCATGTTCCTGTGTCCTATAAGTACCATGCATATTAATCGCATTTGTCATCCATTATTATGATTATTCAGTTTGGGTTATTTTGGGAGAAAAATGGGAAAAATGCGTCTTCGGACTGACTTTTAAGTCATAAACAAGACTTCAGTTTACAGCTTTAAAACTGTTTTAAAATTTCAGATAATTTGTACTTGGGGCCGGACATTTTTTTTTTCACGGTTTTCTGTATGCTAGAATGAAATTCAAAACAGTGTGGCTGTGGCCTCTGATTGACACATTGAATTCATCCATTGACTGGGACAATTTAGGTGAACGTTTGTATGTAACGACCACTGCTCACTATGTACTTTTTAAAGACACTTAAAATATGGGGTCACCAAAGGTTCTCAACACCTTCATAAAGTAATTCGAAAAACTAATCAGAAATAACACGATGTTTTAATTTATATCAATTATATAAATCAAAACATAAAGGTTATTCTTGATTATTTTTTTGAATTATTTTATAATTAAAGGCGTTAAGAAACCTTTAAAGACCCCACAGTTTAAATGTCTATCGTAGGTACGTCGTGAACAGTGGTCGTTACAGACAAACGTTCATGTAAATTGTCCCAGTCAATGGATGAATTTAATGTGTCAATCAATGGCCACAGCCACACTGTTTTGAATTTCATTCTATGATCATACATATAGTATTAATAAAATGTTTTTGCTATTTACTATCAGTTCCAAGTTTACTATCCAGGGCGGTTGCTGGCGTGTTTGCTGATATATTATATACAGAGTCCCCTTATATATGATATATCAGTGACTGCCGTGTATAGTAGACTAGGAATGATAGTAAATAGCAAATAACCTTTTTTGTATATATGTATGTTCATAGTATATAGCAAAACAGAAAAAAAACAATCACGGACTTTGGAAAAAGGAGAAGGGCTAAAACAAATTTGTACTGTCAACATGGCACCCGCAGGCTAAGACTTTTGATACCTTTTCTGAAATTAGCCAGTCATAGAATATTTTACGAAAATTCATCCTACAACAGTTTACATATTTTCAACTACGCACATAAAGCCCGCGATTGCGCTGGTGTGTACTAGTAAAGTCTAAATTGTCAACCTCAGCGTTGAGAATATACCTTTCCGTAACATGTCTAAAACTTGGAAATAATTGCTTTCAACTGTATGTATGTACGTATTTTATACAGGAAAAAAAAGATAAAACACCATGGTGAATTTTATTTTTATCATGAACAATGTTTGTTTAAAAAGATACAAGGGAAAATCCACAATAAAATGTAAAATGTACACGTCCAAAAATTTACTTACACTTTTTAATGTACGATTCAATCCTCTTGGAGTCTTTACTAAAGGGCAACATGATACAATTGTTATGTTGTATTTTTGGTAAATTCACAACTGCTAAAGTTTTGTTATGTTGAACTTTTGGTAAATTCACAACTGCTAAAGTTTTGTTATGTTGTATTTTTGGTAAATTCAATACTGTTAAAGTTTTGTTATGTTGTATTTTTGGTAAATTCAATACTGCTAAAGTTTTGTTATGTTGTACTTTTGGTAAATTCACAACTGCTAAAGTTTTGTTGTGTTGTACTTTTGGTAAATTCACAACTGCTAAAGTTTTGTTATGTTGTACTTTTGGTAAATTCACAACTGCTAAAGTTTTGTTATGTTGTACTTTTGGTAAATTCAATACTGCTAAAGTTTTGTTATGTTGTTCTTTTGATAAATTCAATACTGCTAAAGTTTTGTTATGTTGTACTTTTGGTAAATTCAATACTGCTAAAGTTTTGTTATGTTGTACTTTTGGTAAATTCACAACTGCTAAAGTTAATACTTATACTTGTAGAGTAACTTATTTTCATATTCAATACGGGTTTTTTCAACTCTTTTTCAGTACTGAATTTTTAGTCTTTCTTTTAGTATCTTTTTTAATGATGTTAAAAGAGAGGCGAATGATACCAAAGGGACATTCAAGCTCACAATTCGAAAATCAACTGATAAAGCCATGACAATAAGACAATAAATCAACAGTACACAAAACACAACATTCTTAGGGAGCTACCATTTGATTTTTATGGGGGGGGGGGCTAGGATGAAAAATTTTGTCCTGCATGTTTTTTTAGTTGTAATTCCTGTCCTGCCTTTTTATTTTCACTCTATTCGGTCCTGCCTTTTTTTATTAGTTTATCCTGACTTTTTTTACCCAAATAGCCAGCCTGCTTTTTTTTTGCAAAGTGTCTCATCCTGCCTTTTATTTACTCAAAACTCCTGTTCTGCCTATTTTTTCAAATTTCATCCTAGCCCCCCCCCCCCACCCCCCCCCCATAAAAATCAAATGGTAGCTCCCTTAAATGGATTAACAGCACATAAATATACACTTTACTTGGCCTTCTCTTGTTGGAAGATGTTAAACATGGTTGTAATATCAACAGTGAAATTATTATGACGTTGGTGTCTAAATACACTCAATTGATAAGCAACACTAATTGAATCACTGGGTCTTAAACAACCTTATAGCCTTTTCACATTCATGCAATGGTAAATTTCTGTCGAAAAACTGCTACCCTTCACGACCAAAATATTTGGTCAAGTTAATCTCTAAGAGTAAAAGGACATCAGAATACAAACAAATAAACTAGGAGATATATTTTGGTCGTAAAGGGTAGCAGTCGTATTGTTACTGAAATATGTCAATACTTATTTTAGTTGCGATCGATGTTCCAATCAATAATGAACGTAGACAGCAATTTGTAATTGACGAATAAATCATCGTTTTTGTTATCTATGAACAAACAGACAAACAACTGTTACAGTCCCCAAAACACTACATAGACTGTTGAAGATTATATCGCAAGGCGATATAGTAATTTACGTTCCTTTCCCCGATACTAAATTTCCCTTGGAACAGAGAAATGTTGACATTAATTTGCTCAAGCTATTTCAGGGGCGGATGCAGGAATTTTCGAAAGGGGGCTGTGCTAACCCAGGGCACCCAGAGCAAAGGGGGGGGGGGGGTGCAAAACATATGTCCCGATACAAATGCATTGATCGGCAAAAATAAAGGGGGGTGCGCACCCCCGGAACCCCCCCCCCCCCCCCTGGATCCGCCACTGCATTTACATATTGGAGCTCGTCAATGCGTAAGTTTGTTTGAATAAAAGTGACAATATACATCGGACAATACATGACATACTATAGACCTATCATTCTGTTATTTTTATATCTTACAATGTAGTAAATGTGGTTTGTTCTTTATTTCAGGTTGAAACGTACATCATAATAAAACAATAAATGTTAAACAACCTGGCGTGTATTTCTTGAGTAAAACAAAGATTACACAACACTAAAGGTACCAAAACGTGGGTGAACTCATGTGATCAGAGAGTGCCAGCAGTATCTGTTCCATCACTAGCGAGGGTCGTTTTATTCCTGTAAAAATATGTTGGTTGGTACACGTCAATTTTGTAACCCCAATAAATTTTCGAATTAATAAGATATCGTTCATATAAATTTTCATAACAAGAATCTCGGCTGGATTTAAATGGAGAAAAATGACACCAATGAAATTCTGCAAACTAAATTAATAGCATAACTAACAAATCTGGAGGCGACCACAAATGCTCCGAAAGAGTAAACAAATCCTGCTCTATCAAAGACAACTGCGGTAATTAGTCGCATAGGTTCATTGACACGATATTGTTCAGTAGTGTCCTCTTGAAGCATTAGTTAACACTATATCAAGGAAATCATGATTGATTGATTTTTGATTGTTTAAAGTCCAATTTCAAATAGTTTATGCATATTCGGGACGAGATAACAATATATACAGTAGGTAGATTCCTCACGGGTTTTTTTTTTTGCGACCAGACTGAAGGGAAGGAATTTGCTCTGGTGATGGAAAGTTTGTTGTCAGCTAAGAGAGTTTTAAGGATCCTTAAACATGCAAAGAGCTTAGCACACATCATACATGCGATATATCACTCACAATACACGAGGCATCTGATTGAACGTCCCCATGCAGACCGTGCGTAACCGCAATTTCATACATCCCGCACACCCGAATGGAAAACCCACTTTAGAAATGTTCACTATCGGAACCAGAGAAGTCCATGTTCAACCATATTAATAAAACTAAGTTAAACGTTATGATTATAAGGACATCAAAATACAAACAATGAAACTAGGAGATATATTTTGGTTAATGAAAGGATGAAATTTGATCCTGCACGACACACCATATCCATACGTGCTATAAATTAGAAGCAAATGTTATAAGATGGATTTACATCAAGTTTTATTTTCCATTTTATTATACAACAACTCAATTATTTCATTATTTTACATGTTGTACTAATTTTTTCCATGATTTTGTTTTAAAGGTGAACCTAGTCTGGTACCCGTTCGATGTTTTACAAGGTTGATAATATCGCCATGTCTGGGATAATTAAGTTTTGAAATAACCGATATGAAGTATGCGCATTCACTCATGGTCATGTATTTCCGTCTATTTAAAGATGAAAGAGTACTCCTATACAGGAATCCCTGTACATGTATATGTTACAGGCATTTTCTAAATTTAGGCATTTTGTAAAATGACTGAATTTTCAGGCAGTTTACAAAATGCCTAATCTTGACAGGCATTATACAAAATGACTAAAATTACCTAGTCATTTTGTAAAATGACTGAAATTTTTAAACAAAATTCAACAAATTGCCTGTCCAGTTTTAGGCAATTTGTAGAAAAAAGATATCATTGAGATGCAATAAAAAAAAGAACAAAAACACAACATCTCGGAAATAAAATAACCATGATAACTAATGATTCGAGAATTAATTCATTTTGCAAAAAACAGATTGGAAGGTTTGTATGTCATATGATATGTCCTTTTAGTGAAACTAAGTTAAGTATGTCCTCACTCTGTATTAAGTTACTGAGCGTCACTGATGAGTCTTCTGTAGACGAAACGCGCGTCTGGCGTACTAAATTATAATTCTGGTACTTTTGATAACTATTTACTAGTAGTAAATTTATCATTATGTTGTCAAAACGACAAAAGGACAAATTGTTCTTTCAATAGAATAACATTTACAATGAACTTTTAGAACATCTAGATTTAAAATAGTGAATTGAAACATATGAAGCAGAGAAAACGTTTGTTTATATTTGACTGATTGGTGTTTGTTTGTTTCAGTGGCAAATATTTCATGCATTTTTAAAGACGAGAACCGTTTGGTTATAATTAATCTTTGTTATTTCTGCAGTGGATTGACACGGGTAAAGAACATGAAATCTAACTGCCACTTGCTTTTGAAATAACGGTGTTTAGAATAGGGACAAAAAATCAAATTGAAAAACGGTCATAGGGTTCTCAATGTGCAGAGCGTGCTGCAATTTACTGACATGCGGCAATATATTTAATGTTCCCATTTCGAAAGAATGAGAATTTATACATCCACAACCAAACTTTTTTCACCTCTTTAGCATGGGTTTTGCCATTTAAGGTCCTTTTTTTTTGTTGTGATTCAAATATAAGTATCTGAGTTTCAATAAAAAGAACATATTATTTGTCAGACTTACTGCCACAAGGAAATTCGTGGGTTTTTGCAATCTGATAAATTAACAAAACAGTAGTTAACTGTGGTAAAAATCTTAAAATTCTCAAAAAAAACCCAGATTTTACGGCAAACAATGTATTTGCAAAAAATCAGGACAAATATTGTTTAACAGTTCAGTTCTGTCATCCAAACATTTTTGAAATAACAAATAATTGTCCAGCTCTGTGCTTGTGTAAATTTGGAATAATTCAGTAAAAAAAAATTTTTATGTAAACTCTTAACATTCAGTAATTATCAACCAAAAAACTACTTTGTTGACCAAATTTTTCAATCGTTTTTTTTAACATTTTATTTTATTAAACAAATTTCAGGCATTTTGTAAAATGCCTTTCAATTTTTCTAGGCATTTTGTAAAATGCCTAGAAAAATTAGGCATTATGTAAAATGACTGAATCTTGCAGTCATTTTAGAAATTGCCTAAAATGTTCAGTCATTTTAGAAAATGCCTAAATTTAGAAAATGCCTGTAACATATACATACTGAAGGCATACTGAATATTTTACGGAAAATACAACCTAGGTTAAACCGTCTATTTTACATTTCAATTTATTCAAAAGCACAAAATCAAGTTTCCACGAAAACACACATTTCCCTAAATCAACGAACAAGTGTGCCTTTGAAAATAAAAGTATTCACAAATGATTGATAGAAGTGGGCGTTTATTATTGGTTTTGTCATGCTGGATAATTTTCAAAGATAAATTCGCCGTTTCCAAATACAAGCACACCAAGAAGTTGTTACTAGCTAAATATGTCCACAACAATACAAATTCAACCTAAGACATGACGTTATTATCATTTTGAGGTACGAACAATTATATTTCCAATAGCCCTTTAAGGTGGTACCTAACACTACAGGGAGATAACTCTATAAAATCAGCAGAACGTTTTAATGACGTTGTGTTCTTAAGGGAATATTAAGCTTAAAATAAATGTTTGTCAAACTGCTATATAACCAGTGCATTTTTTCTGATTAAATGGTTGGTTCAATTTTTTTTATTTTTTTATATTTTTGTCAAAGGGTTAAAGTAAATACTTTGTCAAAATTTTAAGAAAATTAAACGAGCCAAATTAATTTTAGTTCAGGTGTTAGGTACCACCTTAAATTCTAAAACGGCGACCTAAAATTGTCTTATCTGTTTATATATATACGACCCACTACTGACCTATTCAATGGCAACATCAAGAACAAAATGATCTCAAATAGCATTGAGCCGAACTCCGAAACAGCGGTTACGTCCTCTTTACTACGCTACGTTGACTTTAATGATAGTTTAGCGAAGCAACGTCACCACTGTTTCGGAGTTTGGCATTGAGCAGATAAAAAAAAAAAACAGAAAGAGAAATAGACATGGTATTTCAGGATGTTCAAGTGGATACACAGTTTCATGCCATGGGGAAATAAAAGCTTTATTAAAAGTTTGAACCGATAGCAACACTACAGGCAAATGACAGATCCTGCTTTGATCACGTATCGAAGTCAATAAATGGGGAATCTTTGTTAGTGTACATATCGGTAAAAGGACTATCTGTAGATATGTTTTTGATCATTTGTGACACATTCATTTCATATATATCAACTTGTTTTAAAAAAAGTTTTACAAAATATTTAAACAATTAGAAGTAGTCATTTCATCTTACAAAATTCAGGGGAAATATTACCGTAAGGTTCAAACGTGAAATTAAATTGAAACGAGACACAAACTCAAGAAACATGTATAAACTTCCATTATCAATTTACAAGGCAATATGTAAAAACATAATCGCGTGCTTGAGTGAAGCCTCCGTACTACAAAAGACGAAGCGACATTAATAGAAGGGTCGGGATAAAAGTTAAATAGTACTGTCAACGTATGTTGCACTTCGGTAGTATTAGACAATATTAGAAAAATTGTCTAATTATCTGGTTGTTCGTTCATTTAGAAATGAAGTGTCCAATGTCTAATTTAAGTTGCAAAATTTTACCTGTTTTAAACCTTCTACTTGTATGCTTTAAAATCTATACTATTAAACGAGAAGACCTCATTTTGTGTGTCGCTTCTCTTCCTTCCACAATAAATTAATCATCATGCCTATTTGTTTTTTAGGTAACATGCATAGTCGCATTTGTCATCCATTCTTATAATTATTCAGATTGAGTTATTTTGGGAGAAAAATGACTAAATAGATGTCCGGATATTGTTTCCGTCATCAGACTGACTTTTAGTCATATATAAGCCTTCCGGTTTTAAACATGCACAAGAACAACCAATCGTATGATAGATTACAAAAAATAAAAATAAATAAGCCAATCAGAGCGTTCTCCATATCATGGTTTCTAGATCGCAAGATGTTCCAAAGTGAGAAGTCTATGCATCATAGGTGTCATGACTGGTTTCAAGTTTGTTATGTCTAAGTTAAGGTGGCACGGTAGTATTTGCATTCCAGAATTTAGGTTGCTCTTTTGTGTACCCTACTTAGGTAAATGTATCTAAACAGTGTGATTGGACAAAAAATACAGTATCAACTGAACATACTTTCCCAAACTGAGGGATGAATCAGGTGTAGAAAAATATGAAATAATTTAACATACAGATGAAAATGAATTTTTGAGAAT
Organism: Mytilus edulis; assembly: GCF_963676685.1. NCBI lineage: Eukaryota > Metazoa > Mollusca > Bivalvia > Mytilida > Mytilidae > Mytilus > Mytilus edulis. The sequence goes on along the minus strand of NC_092356.1, from coordinate 23,128,179 downwards.
TTTTTAAATTTTGTATTCACTGCACCATAAAAAACCTAAAAGTACTAGTGGTCTTATTTTTTGAAAATAGCAAAAAAAAGTAAACGGTCATGATTCATATTTAAATTCATTTCTGAATAGTTAAATGATTCACAGTAGAATTTTTTGCAGTGTTACAAAGGGGTGAAAATTCTAGAAAGGCTATCATTATCCCTTATGGGCCAGGAAATACTACCGTGCCACCTATAGAGACTCTCTGTATTCTGTCTACTTTTTCCTGAAATATATTTACTATCTAAGGGGTCATACCAGTTGCATATATATTGAAATAAGTAAAACATGTGGAAACAAGAATGTGTCCATAGTATACGGACGCCACATCTGCACTATCATCTAAAAAATGCATTGTAGCAAAGGGGAAGAATAATTGTGGTATAAGCCCAGAAACACGAAAATAATTGAATTTAACAGAAGGGAAACACATAACGGACTTTTGAAAAAATGGAGAGGGCTTTTGATACCTTGTATTAAATTCTCCAGTCTCAATATCTTTTACAAAAATTCTTCCTACAACAGTTTACAAGCTGCATATGCCCGCGATTTCGCGGGTGTGTTCTAGTAAATATAAAAAAACAATAAGTACTTTCGTTAAAATAAAAACACCTAGTTTATCATTATCTTTTTTTATTATTATAAGCAATAGTAGTAGTTATTCCAGTAAAAAGTATAAGAAATAGTTGTAATTTATTAGTATTTTGTATTTCCAAGAGTTAATTACATTTCACAGAAAGCGAGTAAAACCGTTAAAACTGATTCAAAAGCACACCAGAAAATGAATTATAAAGAGCATGCGAGTGTCCAGCTAAAACCTGACCCTCGAATCCTCGAAATGTTCGCATCCACACCTTGTCACCTCTTTGTAACATAACTGTATAACTTCTAGATTGTGAGGAATATTTGTTGACATCCCGAGAATCGCCATATAAAGCATCAAAGTTGATACCATTGCGGACCATTGACAATGCCACGTGCTGTCTTGGTGAGGCCATTATACTAGCTGATAAAAGGTAAAGTCCTCTTACAGGTGCAGTAAAATGACCAGTGTGAACATTGTAAGCGTTTCCTTTGTTAAGCAACAGTTTGTTATATACCACAACATGATTCGTCCCTAGTGTTGTTGTTTTTGACAGCCATGCAGTAAATGCAACGACACTTCTTCTATATCGAAGATTAGAACCTGCTGCAAAAAATAAATATGTAATATTAATTAAATCTTTCATCGTAAAAGTTCGGTCGTTACTAATAAAAATGCAAATATCTTTAGTCTACACATTTTCCACGGGTAAATTCACTCTTTTATTTTTCTGTTTATAAATTATAAGAAAGATAGATTTCCAATCAATCCAATATTGATTGCTTCGAATTTGCATGCAGATTTCAATTTTCACTACGTGTAGAAGTAATTGTAAATACTAGTAAGATCTTACACAATAATGACCAAAAACAAATATACTATGTTCAAGTAAAAGGTATTACGTTTTCGGTCATTGCCCGATGTCGTATGAAATCCTTTAATAAGTGTGCTCATAATTTTGTCCAGGTTCGCCTATTTTTTTTACCACGTTTAGCATGTTTAGGGATGTCTTTGTGTATATTTTAAGTGTAGACCTATGGTCAAATATATTCGTTCACATACAAAATGTATCGTTAGAATCAAAAGGAGATACCATACTAGAACCCGTGACTGAATTAAAGTACCTTCATCTTATTTTCAGTCTGTATTTTAGTATTCGTATTGCCATTTGATAAATTCATACTAATTATGAGGTGCACAGTTTTCTCTGCTTTCAAAATCTTTCTGTTTGAATCCGTCCTGGTTTTCTTACTATAACCGGAAACTAATTGAATATATATATTTTTGTCAATTACTGAATTCGATAGTGTTCATCCCTGTATAATTGCGAAGTTCACTTGTGATTATGACCCGTGTATATACCAAAACCCAAATACACCGTTAAGAGGAGCGCCTGACAGAGGCGGAACATACAGATTAGGTAACAGGTTACAAAAACTTAAGTATCGAGAGAGTAGTAGAGTCACCCGAGGATTGCCGATTGATGTATCGGTATCGGATTCGACCCGGAACTTGTTAATTGTAATATTAAAGGGGCACTAGCTGTCAAATTCATGTTCACCGATTTTAATCAATTCTCATATTTTATTTTTAACAACATAAAACATTTATTTAAACTATTTAAAGTCTAAAATAAACTATAAACAGGGCACGAGCATAAAAATACATAGCTTCGTTTCGTGTGTATTTTAGTCCAGACGCCATCTAAATAATTATCGAGTTGACCTCTAAAGTCATGCGATGACCATATATATATAAGCGATGTAAACATAAATATAGATATAAATAGATTAAGCACACTCGTGTTTTTTTATGATTCTAGGTCTATTAAATTTCATATTAAAGATGAAAATAGATGTTAATCATCGTTTTTTACCTGTATAAGAATAAATTTGTGTGGATCGAATCAGTCAATCAAATAATTTATCTTTATTTCACTTTCAATGTTGACATTCTTTTCCTTAAAATATCTTTACACATACAATTCACATGTTATCCATCTGAAGCTAAGGGGTTAAAATTGAAGTTCACATGAATACGGACTCAATGAGGTCGAATTATTCACTTGCAAGTGAATAATTCATAACCACTGGTTTTTTTTTTTAGCTTATTTTGATAAATTTGAACAATACTGGCTGCCAAAAGCTAATTATTCTTTCACTTTGTGCATTTCATTATTGATAAAGCAATAAATAAAGATATTAGATTTTTTATACAGCTCGAAGCTAGTGCCCCTTTAATTATGTTGAAAACAAAAGGGAAAAGAAATGATGTAGTTTATTATTCATCATTTGATTCCTCGTTTTTACGCCATACCACTTATGTACAGGGTTGAGTTCAATATCGTAGCAGCTAGTCTATAGCTACACGTTCAATAGTCAAATCTACGTAGAACTACGTAACTGCTACGATATTGAACTCAACCCAGGGTTGTGTTCAATATCGTAGCAGCTACATATTGCTAAGAAGATTTTTAACTATTGAACGTGTAGCTAGCCTAGCTACTAAATATATCTTTATAGCAGCTAGGCTAGCTACACGTTTGCTAGTCAAAAGTCTACGTACCCCTATATAGCTGCTACTATATTGAACGCTACCCTATTAAGATATTAGGGGGTGTTAATCATTGTCCGCTACCGTCATTTTATTCAATTATTCAAAAATATTTTCACAAGATGTAGGGTATCTGTGTGCATTCCTGTTTGTATACTAAATGCCTGCCTGTGGCCCTAATTTGGTGAATAAAAATATTCTATTCTATTCTATTCTATTTCAACATATCTTCATTGACATATCTTTTTAAAAAAAATACAAATCTGTAATAAATAGTCAACATACCAACTTGGCTAAAGATAAGATGTTCGTTCCTGCCTTTGATAATGTCTCTACCAAAACAGGGACTATTGCAACAGATAACTGCTACCAAAACGGCAAGCACTGTAAACAGGTTCATGCTTAGACTTCGAAAATATCTGGTGGAAATTAAAAATCCAAACATGAAAATGAACAAAAGCCAAGATGTGTGTAATTATATAGAACCGCTATGCAGAAGGATATCCGAACGTTGATACCTATCATCATCTTTATTATATAACACATGGAGGAAAGCAGGAAAACTTGAACGTCCATCCGACATTTGTTTTTTCCGACAATTTTGGCAGAATACAACAAATTTTTCTGCGTGTTTATATAATTACAGTTTTAAATAACATTTATAAGGTTGATGTCTTAACGAAATAATGATATCAAATTTGATTAATATCAAATAAAATCTTAAGAAATGATTGGGTCAATTGACTGTTGATTGCTTAATGTCCAGTGGCAAGTATCTCATGCATATATAGGACAACAACGATACTTAAATTAATGATAATGACGATAATAATTACTTTCATGACAAAAGACATTAAATTTGGACAAGCGAAACTGTTGTCTAAAAATCGGTCAAGTTCGGATTTCCCGGACAGTAACTGCGAGGGTATTTTACGAGCAGCACTTCCTTGTACCGTTACGTATTTTAAAGACTCATAGAAAAAATGAGATTCAAATAAAAATACTAAGAGGAGAATTAAAAAATCAAACGTTTGCAAAACAAATCAATAAACGACATACCAAACAAGATAAAAAAAAAAAAGAACAAACATCATGAATTAATTGGAAAATCACCAAACGATACAAAGTCCAAACACAAATTTTTAAAATTAAATAAGAAATTAATAGTTTTTGAAAAAAAAATATCCAAACTTACTAAAAATTGAAAACTTTTTAAAATTTTGAATTGATAAGTGTAACATGGACCAACAAGCCTTAGTTTCGGATTTATTTCTCGGCCACTTTTCTGATACTCTTGAGATTGCCAAACCTGAAATTTTAATTTTCCTTGTTTAAATCTGATAATCAATGTTTTGACACCGTCCCCACATGTCTATACTATTAAACAAGAAGACCTCCTTTTGTGTGTCACTTCTCTTCCATCCACACTAAATTGATCATCATGTTCCTGTGTCCTATAAGTACCATGCATATTAATCGCATTTGTCATCCATTATTATGATTATTCAGTTTGGGTTATTTTGGGAGAAAAATGGGAAAAATGCGTCTTCGGACTGACTTTTAAGTCATAAACAAGACTTCAGTTTACAGCTTTAAAACTGTTTTAAAATTTCAGATAATTTTTAAAAGTACCGGGGCCGGACATTTTTTTTTTCACGGTTTTCTGTATGCTAGAATGAAATTCAAAACAGTGTGGCTGTAGTCTCTGATTGACACATTAAATTCATCCATTGACTGGGACAATTTAGGTGAACGTTTGTATGTAACGACCACTGCTCACTATGTACTTTTTAAAGACACTTAAACTATGGGGTCACCAAAGGTTCTCAACACCTTAATAAAGTAATTCGAAAAACTAATCAGAAATAACAAGATGTTTTAATATATATCAATTATATAAATCAAAACATAAAGGTTATTCTTGATTAATTTTTTGAATTATTTTATAATTAAAGACGTTAAGAAACCTTTAAAGACCCCACAGTTTAAATGTCTATCGTAGGTACGTCGTGAACAGTGGTCGTTACAGACAAACGTTCATGTAAATTGTCCCAGTCAATGGGTGAATTTAATGTGTCAATCAATGGCCACAGCCACACTGTTTTGAATTTCATTCTATGATCATACATATAGTATTAATAAAATGTTTTTGCTATTTACTATCAGTTCCAAGTTTACTATCCAGGTCGGTTGCTGGCGTGTTTGCTGATATATTATATACAGAGTCCCCATATATATGATATATCAGTGACTGCCGTGTATAGTAGACTAGGAATGATAGTAAATAGCAAATACCCTTTTTTGTATATATGTATGTTCACAGTATATAGCAAAACAGAAAAAAAAACAATCACGGACTTTGGAAAAAGGAGAAGGGCTAAAACAAATTTGTACTGTCAACATGGCACCCGCAGGCTAAGACTTTTGATACCTTTTCTGAAATTAGCCAGTCATAGAATATTTTACGAAAATTCATCCTACAACAGTTTACATACTTTCAACTACGCACATAAAGCCCTCGATTGCGCTGGTGTGTACTAGTAAAGTCTAAATTGTCAACCTCAGCGTTGAGAATATACCTTTCCGTAACATGTCTAAAACTTGGAAATAATTGCTTTCAACTGTATGTATGTACGTATTTATACAGGAAAAAAAAAAGATAAAACACCATGGTGAATTTAATTTTTATCATGAACAATGTTTGTTTAAAAAGATACAAGGGAAAATCCACAATAAAATGTAAAATGTACACTACCAAGAATTTACTTACACTTTTTAATTTACGATTCAATCCTCTTGGAGTCTGTACTAAAGGGCAACATGATACAATTATTATGTTGTATTTTTGGTAAATTCAATACTGCTAAAGTTTATACTTATACTTGTAGAGTAACTTATTTTCATATTCGATACATTTTTTTAGTCTTTCTTTTAGTATCCTTTTTAACGATGTTAAAAGAGAGGCGAATGATACCAAAAGGACATTCAAGCTCACAATTTGAAAATAAACTGATAAAGCCATGAATCAAAATAAAAAGACAATAAATCAACAGTACACAAAACACAACATTCCTAGGGAGCTACCATTTGATTTTTATCGGGGGGGGATAAACTAATAAAAAAAGGCAGGACCGAATAGAGTGAAAAATAAAAAGGCAGGACAGAGATTACAACTAAAAAAAAATGCAGGACAAAATTTTTCATTCTAGCCCACCCCCCCCCCCCTAAAAATCAAATGGTAGCTCCCTAAAACAATAAATGTTAAACAACCTGGAGTGTATTTCTTGAGTAAAACAAAGATTAAGCAACACTAAAGGTACCAAACGTGGGTGAACTCATGTGATCAGAGAGTGCCAGCAGTATCTGTTCCATCATTAGCGAGGGTCGTTTTATTCCTGTAAAAATATGTTGGTTGGTACACGTCAACTTTGTAAACCCAATAAATTTTCGAATTAATAAGATATCGCGATCGTTCATGTAAATTTTCATAACAAGAATCTCGGCTGGATTTAAATGGGAAAAAAATGACACCAATGCAATTCTGCAAACTAAATAAATAGTATAACTAACAAATCTGGAGGCAACCAAAGATGCTCCGAAAGAGTAAACAAATCCTGCTCCATCAAAGACAACTGCGGTAATTAGTCGCATAGGTTCATTGACACGATATTGTTCAGTAGTTTCCTCTTGAAGCATTAGTTAACACTATATCAAGGAAATCATGATTGACTGATTATTGATTGTTTAAAGTCCAATTTCACGTAGTTTATGCATATTCGGGACAAGACAACAATGTATACAATAGGTAGATTCCTCACGTTTTTTTTCGACCAGACTGAAGGGCGGGAATTTGCTCTGGTGATGGAAAATTTGTTATCATCTCAGAGAGTTGTAATGATCCTTAAACATGCAAAGAGCTTAGCACACATCATACATGCGGCATATCACTCTCATAATACACGAGGCATCTGATTGAACGTCCCCATGCAGACCGTGCGTAACCGCAATTTCATACATCCCGCACACCCGAATGGAAACCCACTTTAGAAATGTTCACTATCGGAACCAGAGAAGTCCATGTTCAACCATATTAATATAACCAAGTTAATCGTTATGACTAAAAGGACATCAAAATACAAACGATGAAACTAGGAGACATATTTTGGTTAATGAAAAGATGAAATTTGATCCTGCTCGACACACTATAAGGCACACGTGCTATGAATTAGAAGCAAATGTTATAAGATGAATTTACATCAAGTTTTATTTTCCATTTTATTATACAACAACTCAAATATTTTACATGTGGTACTAATTTTTTACATGATTTTGTTTTAAAGGTGAACCTAGTCTGGTACCCGTTCGATGTTTAACAAGGTTGACAATATCGCCATGTCTGGGATAATTAAGTTTTGAAATAACCGATATGAAGTATGCGCATTCACTCATGGTCATTTATCTCCGTCTATTTAAAGATGAAAGAGTACTCCTCCACAGGAAGACCTGTACATGTATGCATACTGAAGGCATACTGAATATTTTACAGAAAATACTTCCTTGGTTAAACCGTCTATTTTACATTTCAATTTATTTAAAAGCACACGAAAACACACATTTCCCTAAATCAACGAACAAGTGTGCCTTTGAAAATAGAAGTATTCACAAATGATTGACAGAAGTGGGCGTTTATTATTGGTTTTGTCATGCTGGATAATTTTCAAAGATAAATTCGCCGTTTCCAAAAACAAGCATACCTAGAAGTTGTTATTGGCTAAATACGTCCACAACAATACAAATTCAATACAAGACGTGACGTTATTATCATTTTGAGGTACGAACAATTATATTTCCAATAGCCCTTTAAATTCTAAAACGGCGACCTAAAATTGTCTTATCTGTTTATATACGACCCACTACTGACCTATTCAATTATAACATCAAGAACAAAATGATCTCAAATAGCATTGAGCAGATAAAAAGAAAAACCGAAAGAGAAATGGACATGGTATTTCAGGATGTTCAAGTGTATGCACAGTTTCATGCCATGGGGAAATAAAAGCTTTATTAAAATTTTGAACCGATAGCAACACTACAGGCAAATGACAGATCCTGCTTTGATCACGTGTCGAAGTCAATAAATGGGGAATCTGTTTTAGTGTACATATCGGTAAAAGGACTATCTGTATGTTTTTGATCATTTGTGACACATTAATTTCATACCAATCAACTTGTTTTAAAAAAATGTTTAAAAAATATTTAAACAATTAGAAGTAGTCATTTCATCTTAAAAAATTCAGGGAAAATATTACTGTAAGGATCAAACGTGAAATTAAATTGAAACGAGACACAAACTCAAGAAAAATGTATAAACTTCCATTATCAATTTACAAGGCAATATGTAAAAACATAATCGCGTGCTTGAGTGAAGCCTCCGTACTACAAAAGACGAAGCGACATTAATAGAACTTCAAGGGTCGGGATAAAAGTAAAATAGTACTGTCAACGTATGTTGCACTTCGGTAGTATTAGACAATATTAGAAAAATTGTCTAATTATCTGGTTGTTCGTTTCATTTAGAAATGAAGTGTCCAATGTCTAATTTAAGTTGCAAAATTTTACCTGTTTTAAACCTTCTACTTGTATGCTTTAAAATCTATACTATTAAACGAGAAGACCTCATTTTGTGTGTCGCTTCTCTTCCTTCCACAATAAATTAATCATCATGCCTATTTGTTCTTTAGGTAACATGCATAGTCGCATTTGTCATCCATTCTTTTAATTATTCAGATTGAGTTATTTTGGGAGAAAAATGACTAAATAGGTGTCCGGATATTGTTTCCGTCATCAGACTGACTTTTAGTCATAGATAAGCCTTCCGGTTTTAAACATGCACAAGAACAACCAATCGTATGATAGATTACAAAAAATAAAAATAAATGAGCCAATCAGAGCGTTCTCCATGTCATTGTTTCTAGATCGCAAGAATTACAACTATTATACCTCCTTAGAGACAATTATTTTTCGCGTTTATCCACATGTAAACTACGATTATACTGTTATAATATATAGGTGGCACGGTAGTATTTGCATTCCAGAATTTAGGTTCCTCTTTTGTGTACCCTACTTAGGTAAATGTATCTAAACAGTGTGATTGGACAAAAAATACAGTATCAACTGAACATACTTTCCCAAACTGAGGGATGAATCAGGTGTAGAAAAATATGTAATAATTTTACATACAGATGAAAATGAATTTTTGAGATTTTTTTTTTAATTTTGTATTCACTGCACCATAAAAGACCTAAAAGTACTAGTGGCCTTAGAATTTTGAAAATAGCAAAAAAAGTAAACGGTCATGATACATATTTAAATTCATTTCTGAATAGTAAAATGAAAGTACTTCAGTTAACTGTGAATGTAGAATTTTTTGCAGTGTTAGAAAGGGGAGAAAATTCTAGAAAGGCTATCATTATCTCTTATGGGCCAGGAAATACTACCGTGCCACCTTAAGGGGGATACATATTTTTACCCTTAATCAATAAAGGAATGTTTTTTAACTATGCAATTTGTAAGTTTATAAATAAAAAGTTGAGTAAGGGCAACTATGATAAAAACAAGCCTTAAATTCCACCCCTGGGAGTGAAAATTGCTGATTCAGCAAATTTTGCCTGATCTGTAGATAATAATGTAAAAATTTACCTAGAAAGTAGAACTTCATTATTTTTATGTAACTTGCAATACATTTTTAATTATAAATGCTTGCGTTAACTTTTCGCAGTGTCTGACACATGGGCAACCACTGAAATTTGAGACGCGACATTCTTCGGTTGCATGTACATCCTATTTTTTTCACCGAAATAAATAAATTGCATAATTTCTTATTTTTTTCAACACAAGTACAGCTATAATAGTTTTCTTGAGGTTTAATTTGTAGTTCTGATGTAACATGACACCAGTAGGAGCTTTTGGGGAACCAGTAAGTGGTTCAGTGGTCCTTACGTATTCATTTAGCTGTCGTATTTGTCTAAAATAGAGATAGAAATAGGGGTTTCTATGCATTGACTAGACATTATTTTTGACAAAGAATGTATTTATGATGTTATATCAGCAAGATTAAATGGTTTATTCATTTTCCATGCAAATACCATTAGTTGTTAAGATTTTCTGACAGTGAAAAGCACAATAAAGGCAAATTGATTATGTAAGGGGACATAATTTAACTTAATGCATACATGAGAAATAGACAAACAGTCAACTTAGAGATGTATTCTAGTACATGTATTGTCAAACAGATTTTGGAATAATAGTTAACTGCAATCTAAAGACTCTTGTTGTATTGCCCTCATAATCTGGAAATGTTTAAAGTAATATAAGGCATGCTGTAAAATGTGGAATGGACTTTAATATCAGTTTTCATGATTTGGTGCTTAAATTGTTTCTTTCGGTCAGATTAACCATAAACAGAGTTGGCAATCCAATAATTCCTCCTGAATCACCATGTTTGACTTCTGTGTTGATTTGAAACATCATATATATGGGGTTTGTTCAATCCTTAAGTAAAAATGGTAAGATGAAAAAAAAGTGAAAATCTGCCAGATGGGGTAGGGATGTAATGTTTCATTTTTTTTGGTAAGAAATGAGTGCAGACTAGTATTCTTTATTGTAATATGTTCCAAAGTAAGAAGTCTATGCATCATAGGTGTCATGACTGGTTTCAAGTTTGTTATGTCTTAGTTAAGGTGGCACGGTAGTATTTGCATTCCAGAATTTAGGTTGCTCTTTTGTGTACTCTACTTAGGTAAATGTATCTAAACAGTGTGATTGGACAAAAAATACAGTATCAACTGAACATACTTTCCCAAACTGAGGGATGAATCAGGTGAAGAAAAATATGAAATAATTTAACATACAGATGAAAATGAATTTTTGAGAATTTTTTTTAATTTTGTATTCACTGCACCATAAAAGACCTAAAAGTACTAGTGGCCTTAGGTTTTTGAAAATAGCAAAAAAAGTAAACGGTCATGATACATATTTAAATTCATTTCTGAATAGTTAAATAAAAGTACTTCAGTTAACTGTGAATGTAGAATTTTTTGCAGTGTTACAAAGGGGTGAAAATTCTAGAAAGGCTATCATTATCCCTTATGGGCCAGGAAATACTACCGTGCCACCTATAGAGACTCTCTGTATTCTGTCTACTTTTTCCTGAAATATATTTACTATCTAAGGGGTCATACCAGTTGCATATACATGTATATTGAAATAAGTAAAACATGTGGAAACAAGAATGTGTCCATAGTATACGGATGCCACATCTGCACTGTCATCTAAAAAATGCATTGTAGCAAAGGGGAAGAATAATTGTGGTATAAGGCCAGAAACACGAAAATAATTGAATTTAACAGAAAGGAAACACATAACGGACTTTGGAAAAAATGGAGAGGGCTTTTGATACCTTATATGAAATTCTCCAGTCATAATATCTTTTACAAAAATTCTTCCTACAACAGTTTACAAGCTGCATATGCCCGCGATTTCGCGGGTGTGTTCTAGTAAATATAAAAAACAATAAGTACTTTCGTTAAAATAAAAACACCTAGTTTATCATTATCTTTTTTTATTATTATTATAAGCAATAGTAGTAGTTATTCCAGTAAAAAGTATAAGAAATAGTTGTAATTTATTAGTATTTTGTATTTCCAAGAGTTAATTACATTTCACAGAAAGCGAGTAAAACCGTTAAAACTGATTCAAAAGCACACCAGAAAATGAATTATAAAGAGCATGCGAGTATCCAACTAAAACCTGACGCTCGAATCCTCGAAATGTTCGCATCCACACCTTGTCACCTGTTTGTAACATAACTGTATAACTTCTAGATTGTGAGGAATATTTGTTGACATCCCGAGAATCGCCATACAAAGCATCAAAGTTGATACCATTGCGGACCATTGACAATGCCACGTGCTGTCTTGGTGAGGCCATTATACTAGCTGATAAAAGGTAAAGTCCTCTTACAGGTACAGTAAAATGACCAGTGTGAACATTGTAAGCGTTTCCTTTGTTAAGCAACAGTTTGTTATATACCACAGCATAATTCGTCCCTAGTGTCGTTGTTTTTGACAGCCATGCAGTAAATGCAACTGTTTCAACACTTCTTCTATATCGAAGATTAGAACCTGCAGCAAAAAATAAATATTTAAAATTAATTAAATCTTTCATTGTAAAAGTTCTGTCGTTACTAATAAAAATGCAAATATCTTTAGTCTACACATTTTCCATGGGTAAATTCACTCTTATATTTTTCTGTTTATAATTCGTAAGAAAGATAAATTTCCAATCAATCCAATATTGATTGCTTCGAATTTGCATGCAGATTTCAATTTTCACTACGTGTAGAAGTAATTGTAAATACTAGTAAGATAAGTAATTGTAAATACTAGTAAGATGTTACACAATAATGACAAAAAAAATATACTATGTTCCAGTAAAAGGTATTACGTTTTCGGTCATTGCCCGATGTCGTATGAAATCCCTTAATAAGTGTGCTCATAATTGTGTCCAGGTTCGCCTATTTTTTTTACCACGTTTAACATGTTTAGGGATGTCTTTGTGTATATTTAAAGTGTAGACCTATGGTCAAATATATTCGTTGACATATCGTTAGAATCAAAAGGAGATAACATACTAGAACCCGTGACTGAATTAACGTACCTACATCTTATTTTCAGTCTGGATTTTAGTATTCGTATTGCCATTTAATAAATTCAAACTAATTATGAGGTGCACAGTTTTCTCTGCTTTCAAAATCTTTCTGTTTGAATCCGTCCTGGTTTTTGTCGAGCCTGCAACTTTTGTTGCAGAAAGCTCGACATAGGGATAGTGATCCGGCGGCGGCTACGGCGGCGGCGGCGGTGTTAGCTCACTTCTTAAAAGCTTTATATTTTAGAAGGTGGAAGACCTGGATGCTTCATACTTTGTATATAGATGCTTCATGTTACAAAGTTTCCGTCAGTCACATGTACAATAACCTTGACCTCATTTTCATGGTTCAGTGACTACTTGAAAAAAAAGTTCAAATTTTTTGTAATGTTGAATTCTCTCTTATTATAAGTAATAGGATAACTATATTTGATATGTGCGTATCTTGCAAGGTCCTCATGTCTGTCAGACAGTTTTCACTTGACCTCGACCACATTTCATGGATCAGTGAACAAGGTTAAGTTTTGGTGGTCAAGTCCATATCTCGGATACTATAAGCAATAGGGCTAGCATATTCAGTCTATGGAAGGACTGTAAGGTGTACATGTCCAACTTGCAGGTATCATCTGACCTTGACCTCATTTTCATGGTTCAGTGGTTATAGTTAAATTTTTGTGTTTTGATCTGTTTTTCTCATATTATATGCAATAGGTCTACTATATTTGTTGTATTGAATGATTGTAAGCTATACATGTCTAGCGGGCAGATGTCATGTGACCTTGACCTCATTTTCATGGTTCAGTGGTCAAAGTTCAGTTTTGAGTTTTGGTCTTTTTATCTAATACTATATAGGTCAACTATATTTGGTGTATGGAAATATTTTATGATTTGAAGTCAGTCGCGCAGGTTTTATTTGACCGTGACCTCATTTTCACGGTTCATTGCACAGTGTTAAGTTTTTGTGTTTTGGTCTATTTTTCTTAAACTATCAGTAATGGGTCAACTATATATGTTGTATAGAAGCATTGTTAGCTGTACTTGTCTGCCTTGTATGGTTCATCTGACCTTGACCTCATTTTCATGATTTATTGGTCTTTGTTTAGTTATCTTGGTTAATGTTAAGTTTATGTGACAGTTGTAACAAAGCTTAGCTTTATACTTAGGTCTATCAACATAATATCAATGATTAATATAGAAGGCGAGACATTTCAGCGTGTGCACTCTTGTCTTACTATAACCGGAAACTAATTGAATATATATATTTTTGTCAATTACTGAATTCGATAGTGTTCATCCCTGTATAATTACGAAGTTCACTTGTGATTATGACTCGTGTATATACCAAAACCCAAATACACCGTTAAGAGGTGCGCCTGACAGAGGTGGAACATACAGATTAGGTAACATGTTACAAAAACTAAAGTATCGAGAGAGTAGTAGAGTCACCCGAGGATTGCCGATTGATGTATCGGTATCGGATTCGACCTGGAACTTGTTAATTATTTGTAATATTTAAGGGGCACTAGCTGTCAAATTCATGTTCACCAATTTTAATCAAATTCTCATATTTTATTTTTAACAACATAAAACATTTATTTAAACTATTAGAAGTCTAAAATAAACAATAAACAGGGTACGAGCATAAAAATACATAGCTTCGTTTCGTGTGTATTTTAGTCCAGACGCCATCTAATTAATTATTGAGTTGACCTCTAAAGTCATGCGATGACCATATATATATAAGCGATGTAAACATAAATATAGATATAAATAGATTAAGCACACTCGTGTTTTTTTTATGATTCTAGGTCTATTAAATTTCATATTAAAGATGAAAATAGATGTTAATCATCGTTTTTTAGTTGTATAAGAATAAATTTGTGTGGATCGAATCAGTCAATCAAATGATTTATCTTTATTTCACTTTCAATGTTGATATTCTTTTCCTTAAAATATCTTTACACATACAATTCACGTGTTATCCATCTGAAGCTAAGGGGTTAAAATTGAAGTTCACATGAATACGAACTCAATGAGGTCGAATTATTCACTTGCAAGTGAATAATTCATAATCACTGGGGTTTTTTTTATAGCTTATTTTGATAAATTTGAACAATACTGGCTGCCAAAAGCTAATTATTCTTTCACTTTTTGCATTTCATTATTGATAGAGCAATAAATAAAGATATTAGATTTTTTATACAGCTCGAAGCTAGTGCCCCTTTAATTATGTGGAAAACAAAAGGGAAAAGAAATGATGTAGTTTATTATTCATCATTTGATTCCTCGTTTTTACGCCATACCACTTATGTACAGGGTTGAGTTCAATATCGTAGCAGCTAGTCTATAGCTACACGTTCAATAGTCAAATCTACGTAGAACTACGTAACAGCTACGATATTGAACTCAACCCAGGGTTGTGTTCAATATCGTAGCAGTTACATATTGCTAAGAAGATTTTTAACTATTGAACGTGTAGCTAGCCTAATATATCTTTATAGTTGCTAGGCTAGCTACACGTTTGCTAGTCAAAAGTCTACGTACCCTATATAGCTGCTACTATATTGAACGCTACCCTAGTAAGATATTAGGGGTGTTAATCATTGTCTGCTACCGACATTTTATTCAATAATTCAAAAATATTTTCACAAGATGTAGGGTATCTGTGTGCATTCCTGTTTGTATGCTAAATGCCCGCCTGTGGCCCTAATTTGGTGAATAAAAATATTCTATTCTATTCTATTCTATTTCAACATATCTTCATTGACATATCTTTTTTGAAAAAATACAAATCTGTAATAAATAGTCAACATACCAACTTGGCTAAAGATAAGATGTTCGTTCCTGCCTTTGATAATGTCTCTACCAAAACAGGGACTATTGCAACAGATAACTGCTACTAAAACGGCAAGCACTGTAAACAGGTTCATGCTTTGACCTCTAAAATGTACTGGTGACAATTTAAAATCTAAAACCCGAAGATGAACAAAAGCCAAGATGTGCGTTATTATATAGCACCACTATGCAGAAGGATATCCGAAAGTTAATACCTATCATCATCCTCTTTATTTTATAACACATGGGGAAAGCAGGAAAACTTCAACGTCCTTCCGACATTTGTTTTTTCCGACAAGTTTGGCAGAATACAACACATTTTTCTGCGTGTTTATTTAATTACGGTGACCGTTTAAATAACATTTATAAGGTTAATTTCTTAACAAAAAAAAAATGATATCAAACTTGATTAATATCAAAAGAAAACTTTTCATAAATGATTTGGTCTATTGAATTGGTGATTGCTTAATGTCCAGTGGCAAATATCTCATACATATATAGGACAACAACGATACTAAAATTGTTGATAATGACGATAATAATTACTCTAAAGACAAAAAACATTATATTTGGACGAGCGAAATTGTTGGCTAAAACTCGGTCAAGTTGTGATTTTCCGATCAGTAACTGCGAGGGTATTTTACGAGCAGACACAGTTTCAACCACTTCCTTGTAGGAAAAAAGAGATATTAATGTATGCTTCATGGCTATAATAACATCATTTGTATAGGTCACAATTGATTCAAATAAAAATACTAAGAGGAGAATTAAAAAATCAAACGTTTGCAAAAACAAATTAATAAACGACATAACCAAACCTGATAAAAAAAGAACAAACATCATGAATTAATTGGAAAATCTCCAAACGATACAAAATCCAAAACACAAATTTTGAAAATTAAAAAAAAATAATAGAATTTTGAAAATTAAAAAAAAAAAAAAACTAACTAAACATTGAAAACTTTTTATAAAACTTTGAATTGATAAGTGTAACATGGACAAAGAAGCCTTAGTTTCGGCTTCATATATTGGCCACTCTTTTGATACTCGTGAAGACCTCCTTTTGTGTGTCGCTTCTCTTCCTTCCACAATAAATTAATCATTATGTCCCTGTGTCCTATAGGTACCATGCATAATCGCATTTGTATTCCATTATTATGATTATTCAGTTTGGATTATTTTGAGAGAAAAACGGGAAAAAGGTGTCATACCACCAATTAAAAGTCCCTATCTGTTCAACTAAATTTTCACAGCTTTCTAAATATTTTACCTTAAGTTTAACTTCATAGAAACTAGGTATATCCTGAATTATACAGGTGTCACCTTTCTGCATGCAAGTTTTCAACATACATTCAAAATTATATAAGAAAGAAGAGAGCTCCCGAAAGGAGGTACCACTAAAAATAACCCCTGGTTTTCTGGAAATCTTAAATTAGTATACCATGGAGCGCATTAATCCTCAATTTTAAATGCAAACTCCTAGACAGGTAAAATTTGGCTCAAAATGGTCTTAATATATTTTTCTTTCAACAAAAGTTTCATTTCTGCAAATTTGTTGGTTAGTTTAGGTGAACAATGACATCAAATACACTATTTTTTGTCCAAGTAGGCCTACTTTCACATACGTTCTAAATTTGAGGGAGTAATTGGTGGTATGACACCAAAAGGCGTCCGGATATTGTGTCCGTCATAAACAAGACTTCCGTTTGCAGCTTAAAACTGTTTTAAAATTTCACATAATTTTCAGAAGTACTTGGGACAGGATATTTATTTTCACGGTTTTC
Organism: Mytilus edulis; assembly: GCF_963676685.1. NCBI lineage: Eukaryota > Metazoa > Mollusca > Bivalvia > Mytilida > Mytilidae > Mytilus > Mytilus edulis. The sequence goes on along the minus strand of NC_092356.1, from coordinate 23,110,689 downwards.
TGTATACTATATTCATACATATAAATACTTTTAATAAAATGTGTTTGCTATTTACTATCAGTTCTACGTTTACTATCCATTGTACACGTGGTCGCTGACGTGCTAGCTGATATATATGACATATACATGTAGTATATAAAGAGTCTCTATATGTATGATATATCATTGACTGCCTTGTATAGTAGACAAGGAATGATAGTAAATAGTAAATACCCTATATTTTTTGTATATATGTTTGTTCATAGTATACAGCACACCAGAAAACAAACAATAACGGACCATGGAAAAAGGGGGAGGGCTAAAACAAAGGAGTAGGTCCAGTAAAAGCCCTTTTTGGCCCCAAAATATAGCAGTCAGTTTACAAAATCGTTAAAATGTCAACTTTCAGTTATTAATTGGAAATAAGAATGCTTCTGCTACATAAACATGGACTGTTTTTGACAATACAATGCACATATATTGAGTACTAGCATCATTTAGTCATGCTAAATTACCAATCATGAAATCTTGTCAATTTTAGCATTTTACTTAAATTTTTGACGGTTTCCGTCTTAAATGAAAGTGGCAGCATTTGTGTTCATTCTTAATATTGAAATGTAAGTTGTATTTGATGATAATCATATATAAAGGTTGAGGATGAACACGGATGCGGCCACTTTCATTTTGGACAAAAACCATCTGAAAAGTTACATTTTTTGGCATATTTGATAGATTTTTCATATTTAAGCTTGAATCGGACCATTTTTAATGACTAAATCAGTTAAAATCTTTTACATAAACGAATTGAATCAATTGAAATAGACACTTGAGTGTCCAAAATCTTTCCTCAGATGAACCTGAAATTTGACGCCAAAATCGGCCCTTACCGGACCTACTCCTTTGTCCTGTCAACATCGCACCCGCAGGCTAAGAATTTTGATACCTTTCCTGAAATTAGCCAGTCATAAAATATTTTACAAAAATTCATCCTACAACAGTTTACATAGTTACTTTCAACTACGCACTAAAAGCCCGCGATTTCAAGGGTGTGTTCTAGTAAAGTCTAAATTTTCAACCTCAGCGTCGAGAATATACCTTTTCGTAACATGTCTGAAACTTGAAAATAATTGCTTATAACTGTATGTATGTACGTAGATCCGCCCGTTTACGGAGCACCACTCGAGAGCTGCGAGGGTACAGTGGAATCCCCTTAACTATTAATATCTTATTTCATTTTTTATTTTATATCCACATTGTGAAGGCATCGACCATTCATTTCTTGTGGTGATAGCCGGGCACGGATTTTTTCGACTTTAAGCAAAACAAAAATCAGACATACTGTTAATTTCAGAGAGTATCATGACATGGTGTTTAACAAAATGTTCTTAAATTTTCCATTGACAAATCAGAAAATTCTTAGGAAACTAAGATTCCAACTCCCTCACACCTTTGGTGAATTTGGCCAATACTTATTCCCTTTAGGCCATGTAGCTCTTCGTGTGTTCAGGTATTATACATTCTTTGCTTGCAAACGTTTGGGTTGAGCGTTCATAATGAGGTAAAAAATTAAAAAAAAGCTCTACAGGCGCCCGAAATTAATAAAGTAACCAATATTTCTATTTATACAGGAAAAAGAAAAAAAAAGATAAAACACCATGGTAAATTTTATTTTTATCATAAACAATGTTTGTTGAAGAAGATACAAAAGAAAATCCACAATAAAATGTAAAATGTACACTACCAAGAATTTACTTACACTTTTTAATATACGATTCAATCCTCTTGGAGTCAGTACTAAAGGGCAACATGATACAATTGTTATGTTGTACTTTTGGTAAATTCAATACTGCTAAAGTTAATACTTATACTTGTAGAGTAACTTATTTTCATATTCAATACGGTTTTTTCAACTCTTTTTCAGTACTGAATTTTTAGTCTTTCTTTTAGTATCTTTTTTAATGATGTTAAAAGAGAGGCGAATGATACCAAAAGGACATTCAAGCTCACAATTCGAAAATAAACTGATAAAGCCATGAATCAAAATAAAAAGACAATAAATCAACAGTATACAAAACACAACATTCTGAAATGAATTAACAGCACATAAATATACATTTTACTTGGCCTTCTCTTGTTGGAAGGTGTTAAACATGGTTGTTATATCAACAATGAAAAAATTATGACGTTGGTGTCTTAATACACTCAATTGATAACCAACACTGATTGAAACACTGGGTCTTGAACAACCTTATCGCCTTTTTCACATTCATGCAATGGTAAATTTCTGTCGAAAAACTGCTACCCTTCACGACCAAAATATATATCCTAGTTTATTCGTTTGTATTAATTCTGATGTCCTTTTAATCTTAAAGATTAACTATTTTGGTCGTAAATGGTAGCAGTCGTGTTGTTACTAAAATATGTCAATACTTATTTTAGTTTCAATCGATGTTCCAATGAACAATGAATGTAGAGAGCAATTTGTAATTGACGAATAAATCATCGTCTTTGTTATCTATGAACAAACAGACAAACAACTGTTACAGCCCCAAAACACTACATAGACTGTTGAAGATTGTATCGCAAGGCGATGTGGTGCCGTTGGATGATTGATACACCGCTTTAGCGGTTCTCCCATATAGGAGAAATATGATCTCTGAAACCGGGAACCAGACTAGCTTACCCTCGCTCTCTATCTGATGGGAAACGGAAATAAAGAACCAGACAGGAACCATGCTGAGCCTCACTTCTATTCCAAGCTTCAACGAGTAAACATCGCATCCTAAAAGACTGCAACGTTGTACTTAGTGCTTAAAGAAGACCCTTAGTAATTCAGGTAACAATTGCATTACACGCCCCAAACACAATCGCTTCATTGGTGTCAGATGTAAAAACATCTGAAACCGCAAAAAATACCTGAAATTGTCATTTGAATTTCGTGCGAGTTCTCGCGGGGAAATTGTCAAATTTATCGGATTTGAATTTTGAGTTTCTCGCGATTTATAATTCGTATGCAATACATATTTATGTCCCAATACACATAAAACTATTATTGTTTTGCATCACTGTAGTTATATAAACAGTGAAGTGAAATTTGTTGCACTTTTTCAATATTTGAAACAGTGAAGGGAGACAACTGTGTTGTTTACAAATTGCACAGTATATATAAATCAAATATTGTGTTTCTTAAGAGTTAGAATATTAACTTTGAGAAGTTTTGTTGTTGAAATAAAAACATTTTAACAGTATTTGTGTGATAGTAAACATAAATTCACATAAAATAAATAAGATTAAACCGCACACAAGCTTGAACTGTTACATGTATGAAAATTCTTTCATTTTTGAATATAGGTCAATAAACCGGACAACTGGTATTGACTTTTCAATAATTCATACATGAAAATATTTCAAATTACTGAAATTTGGTACGGTTCGAGTCAATAAACCGGACAACTGGTATTGACTTTTCAATAATTCATACATGAAAATATTTCAAATTACTGAAATTTGGTACGGTTCGAGTCAATAAACCGGACAACTGGTATTGACTATTTAACAATTTAATAAAGAATAATAAAAAAAAAAACAACACAACAAAGCAAACAAAACACACACAAACCATCATTTTCATTTGTTATACATACTCCGGATAAACTGGATAAATGTATTGATACAATAAAATTTATGATTGGCAAATTATTACGACAAGCTTTGTTCTTTTGAATATTTCGTAATTCTACCACCATAGTCATTGATAGTTTGTGATTTTGCTATATTTACATTTTTACATATTGACTTTTCTACATATATATTTCAATAAAGAATTTTCATATACAAATTGCATATTGTTGTACGTGTACTGTTATTACATTTAAAGTTGTTACTTTTGATAAAATAATTATTCATATACATTCATATTTATTTTTTGTATGTGTGAATACCGGATTAACTGGTTTTGACACGATTAATCTCGAATTGTCTGTTTAGTTCTTAAATATTATTACCATTATTTTTTGTATTTTGTTTTCTGAGTGTGTATTATTCCGGATTAACTGGTTTTGATACATTCATTTGAAAAATTGTAAATTAATTTCAATTTTAAGGAGAAATTAGAAAACAAAGATAATTTAACTAAATTCAAGGAAATTTGAGCAATTTTAATTGGTAATATTAAATAACTTTTATCAGATTTTTGAAATTTGGCTATTTTTTCTTTTGCATATTTATTTTTCAAAAAGGTAAATTATAATTTTTGATACACGGGTTTATTTGTACCATTTATTGTACACTGGTAAATTTATTTTATTTATTGTGGTACTATTATTTGTTAATATCTCAATATGGCGGCGAAACAAACAGTGAATATTAATACAGCCAGTATTGAGGAATTGATGACTTTAAAAGATATTGGACAAAAGAGAGCGCAATTAATTGTAGCCGAAAGGTCTAAATTAGGAACCTTAACAGCAGAGACACTTAAAGCCATAGAGGGAATACCAAGTAATATCTGGGATCCATTTATTTTTATGGGAAAGGTCGTATTCGAAGAACAACTGGATACTAAAGAAACTGAAATAGGAAAAAGTGTCCAACAAGATAATCAACAGGTGACTACAGAGAACAAAGAAATAGTTACAAAACAACAAGATCAACTTCAGCAACAACGAGATCAACTTCAGCAACAGCAAGATCAACTTCAACAACAAGAAAAAGTTATTGAAGATTATAAGACCAAGTTAATGATTGCTGATCAAGATAAGAAATCAATGCAGCAAGATGTGAAAAAACAGTTATCGGATGTAAAGAGCCAATGCACTGCACAGCTTACAGCCAAGGCTGAAGAATTAGAAGAAGTGTTGGACTCCATGCAGAAATATAAAAACAAATTTGAACAAGAGCTACATTATGTTAAAATAGAAGAACGTCAGCGATGTGAGGAACTTGAATCAACACTGGAGAGTGAAAGAAAAGAATTTGAACAGCATTTACTAGACATGCAACATAAAATGAAAATGGAAGCGGTCCAAAAAAGTCAAGAACTTGAAGAGTCATTTTATCAGTTGAAGACGGAGAGGGAAATGCTGATGAATAAAGTTGAGGAACAAGCTAGACTTATTGATAACGACAGAGAAAAAATCAAAAGTCAACAGAAGGAGCTGGAAGTGAAAGATCAACAACATGCCACCAGGGTTCAGAAGTTAGAAGAGGACTATAAGACAAAAACATTTTCAAAGTTGGTGGAAACGACGGGAAATCTTGCACCAGATAACGTCTATAAATCCAAAATCATACCAAAGGTTGATGCAGATAAAACAGCGGTCAAGATAGCAGAAAATAAATCAAGCGTGTCAACAGTTAAAAGTACACCTAAAACTACACTGGATGAACGTCCTATTTCCAGACACAGAAATGAAGGTCCGATAGCACCAAAACTTGCAACATTTGATGGTAAGAGCGAGTGGAAACTTTATTATTTACAGTTCATACACATTGCCAACAAGTACAACTGGGATACACAGCAAAAGTTGGATAAACTTATTGAGTGTTTAAGAGAGAAAGCTCTGAAATTTTTTAGTACCAGACCACTATCAATACAAACTGATTTCAAATTACTGGCAGATAAACTTAACCAGAGGTTTGGTAACAAGGATCTTCCATACACAATACGCCGACAGTTACAAGATGTTAGACAGAATGGTGATGAAATGATTGAAGAATTTGCCGAACGAATACAAGAGATGGCAACAGATGGCTATATAGACACCCCTGAACATGTGGTTGAAACAATTTCTGTTGATGCATTCTTGAAAGGTTGTACGGATAAAAAAGCAGCATTACTGGCCATGGAGAAAAGTCCTACCAGGATGGATCAGGCTCTTCAATTCGTTAAGAGTTCTATACATAATCAGAGAGTCCTACTTGGTTACAAGAAGAGTGATGTAAGGAGAGTACAGTTCGAAAAGTATGACCAGGATGACTCAGATGACGATTCAGAGATTGCAGTAAGAGTTGTAAATAAGAAACCAAACTATGTACCTTGGCAGGAAACTATTGAAAAGCGTGTCATAAAGACTGAGCAGGATATAACGGGTATTAACAACAATGTAGGAAAAATACTGAAAATACTGGAAACAAGAGGCAATGATAATAGGAGACCTAGATCACCATCTCCAAGTAGAAGTCCAGCGCGTACAGTCACTTGCTACACTTGTAACCAGGAGGGACACTACAGTAATCAGTGTGAAAATAAGAATAACAACTCATCTCCAATGAGAAGGAATAGGTCACCATCACCTGTTAATTCCAGACCAAAGGTTCATTTAAACGAACAAGGATCGAAGAAGTAGACCATTCTTCGATCCATCCAGATAACACAGGTCAACCACCTCCTTTACATGGAAATTCTGTAAATTATGCCGGATTAACTGGCACTTACAAAAATAGAAGTTTTAACGAAAATAAAGGGTCAATTATTGCCAAGTTGGTGGAAAACAAACACTTTAGGAATACTTAGTCAGGAAAAATCTTCAATGTTAACGAGTCAACATGAAAAATCTAATGCATGCAAAGCCGGATTAACTGGCGCATACAAACAAAACTCTGAAGGTTTGAAAATTTCTGAAGTTTCAGTCAACGACCCCTATGGGCCAACAGTAGCAGCAAGCTTAATATTGAAAGTGAAAATAAATGGTGTTGATGTAGATGCTGTGGTGGATACAGCTGCACAGGTCACAATTATCAGTGAGAAATTTATGAAGAAATTACAGCCGCCATTAGAACTTAAGTCATCTGTTACATTGAAAGGAGCTGGAGCTGAGAATAAAATAAAGGCAAGATATGCTAATAGAGTGTCTATCAGGACTGGTAAAACTGAAACAAAATGGCAAATTATAGTGGCCGATATTACAGATCCTGTATTATTAGGTTTAGATTTTTTACAACATCTACAAGCTGTGATAGATTTGGCAAATTACACAGTGAAAATTAACAATCAGACCTTACAGGCTTCAGCAGTGAAGTCCAACAACAAAGAAATGAAAGTTTGCAGAGTTACTTTAAATCAAAATGTGGTTATTCCATCTATGACTGTTATTGAATTTTCTGCAATGTTTTCAACAACTCCAGGATTTAGAGTCTTTCCTCAATATTACGGAAAAAAATCAAGAAATTGGTGTAGAGCAGCATAGTACAGGGTTAGAAACAAGATACTCATCTGATGTTGACTTAGGTGATAGACATATTGTAACTAATCTAGATGGTATAAATGTATTTTTAAATAATGATAGTGCTGATAATTTAGATGATACATTTTTTTACGCAATTGACAACTATGGTGGTAGAATCAGAAATCGTCCAAAATACCTGGACGACTATGATTTGTCTGATGAGTTTTAATTTTTGCCAGATTGACTGGTTTTTAAACAAATAATAATGAAAAAAAAAAAAAAAAAAAACCTAACTAAACATTGTAAAATATTGTATATAGAAGTTTTAAAAGAAAAAAAATAGCATGAGGATAATTGTGTACTTCCAGCATGGCAAAAAGTTGGAATGATGGAAAAGAGATGGAAGAGGTATATAGACGGCATTATGAAGACCTGGACTATGATGAGGATACTCAACAGGAGGAAGATAATCATCAAGAGACAGAGCAGGAGGAGTTAGGTATAGAGGGAGATGTATGGATAGAGGAAGATGTTTGGATAGAAGAGGAGGAAGATACCAAGCAGGAGGAAGAACAGCAAGATAAGGAAGATACCCAGCAGGAGGAAGAACAACAAGATGAGGAAGATACCCAGCAGGAGGAAGAACAGCAAGATCTGAGAATAGTAATTAGAGAGAAAGAAAGAAGGAGGCAGGAGAAAGAGGATGAAAGATACCATCAAGTGATGAGAGAGGCTGACGAGGACCACTGCGTTCCTATGGTCATCACCAGGAAGCAAGAGTTGGAGAATGATCAGAAAAAGTACCAGGAGGTACTGCAGGCAGCAGATGAGGATATGGGGATACCCATCGTGGTAAGATCTAATCCAACAGAGGAAGAGCAATGTCACCAGTTAGTGAGGGAGGCTGATGAGGATCCCTGTATACCTCCCACAGCACCTGAGGTACTGGTACCCTGTCCTCCTAGGTGTAAACTTTGCTTTATCTGTCAGCTTCCCATGAGGCATCCATTTAGGCATACAGCAAAACTCCATCTGCCATGGTATGTAGCTGCCGAATCAGCTTGTTTCCATTGTAAGCAACAATTTGCCCAGGTTACAATGCTGAAACACCACATAAGTGACACACATCCAGAAGTTGACAGTGAAGCAAAGTTTGGCCCAGATAAATATCAGATGTGGGTGCAGTTAGTCAATGGTCTGCTAAGGGAATTAGCCAGGATGTTGGAAGTGTCCTATCCAGATGGACTAGTAAATTTTATTAATTGTTTAAATATTGCTGGTAATGTATCGTATGGAGCATCCCAAGAATTAACATTTAGAACAGAGGAAGTTTTTCTGGCAGATATTTTCTGTCAGATCAACAATTTACCAAAATTCAGCTTTAACATCTTCAACAACTTTGGCCAAACATTCATTAACTCTCTACTTCATTGGAAAATCTTGAAAATAGTAATCAGCAAATTAACTCCGGAACAACAAAACTTTCTACAAAATTTCGAAGAACAAAAAGACCGCTTTGGATTACCTATTGGATGCCTATCAGTGAAACCAACTGGACCATTGATGGCTATCGATGCTCATTTTCATCTCGACCAACTCATGGTAAAAACCGGATTAACTGGTATCCATGAGTTGGATGATATGGGTACAGCTGATCTCTACAAGACCAAGTTGTCGTTCTTGGTTGCTAATTACTGTAATCCTGCCAAATTCCCATCATCAACAGAAAGGTCAGAAATTAGAAAAGACCACAGAATTCGACTCTCATTCGGAATACACCCTCGAATTGTAAACTCAAATTCAACATCAACTTTGGACCGGTTTTTCAAAAATTTAATTTCAATTTTGGACTCTTCAAAAACTGTATCAGTAGGGGAATGTGGATTAGACACTACAGACAGACCAAATTATCCAAATTTCCAGAAACAAGTAACATACTTTGAGAAGCAACTTAATTTGGCCGTACAGAAAAATCTGTCAGTTGTCATCCACAGCAGAGGAGACAGAAACCTCAATCTTGCAACTCTAACCTCCATGGTTAATACTTTACCCCAGAATCACAAAATTCACTGGCATTGCTTCACACGGACAGAAGAAATTTTTGAATCTGCTTCATTACATTTTTCGGACATTGTATTTGGCGTTACACCTTTCATATTTACCAACAAATATCCAACCATCAAACAATTCATTTGCAATAAAGGAATCGACAGAATAGTTTTGGAATCTGATGCACCATATATCCGCTATCAAGAAGAAATTGCTAATCCATATACAGTCATCTTTGTAGCTCATGAAATTGCAAAATTACTACTGATACCTGTTGAAGAAGTTTTGGCCACCACTACAAAAAATTCTCAAATGATTTATGGTTGTTAAGGGGGAGGGGTTGGAAGTAAAGTTTGGCAGCAATTTTAAAATTTCATCTTCATAAATTCATAGTGATTGGCAGTTTTTAAACACAATTTGTAAGATTTGTAAATAATATATAAATAGTGTCCCATTGATGTACACTTTTGGTCTTCAGCCTTTTACATCTCACCGGATTAACTGGTTTGTAATTGGTTTAAGATATTTTGTAAATAATATATATTTGATTAAATAAGTGTCCCATTGACGTACACTTTTGGTCTTCAGCCTTTTACATCGCACCGGATTAACTGGTTTGTAATTGGTTTAAGATATTTGTATAAATGTTACTACTTTTAATTGTCAACAAATTTGCTAATAGCGAACAAACCAAGATCATTTGAGTTTTCCTCTAGAAAACGGGGAGGAGTGTGGTGCCGTTGGATGATTGATACACCGCTTTAGCGGTTCTCCCATATAGGAGAAATATGATCTCTGAAACCGGGAACCAGACTAGCTTACCCTCGCTCTCTATCTGATGGGAAACGGAAATAAAGAACCAGACAGGAACCATGCTGAGCCTCACTTCTATTCCAAGCTTCAACGAGTAAACATCGCATCCTAAAAGACTGCAACGTTGTACTTAGTGCTTAAAGAAGACCCTTAGTAATTCAGGTAACAATTGCATTACACGCCCCAAACACAATCGCTACATTGGTGTCAGATGTAAAAACATCTGAAACCGCAAAAAATACCTGAAATTGTCATTTGAATTTCGTGCGAGTTCTCGCGGGGAAATTGTCAAATTTATCGGATTTGAATTTTGAGTTTCTCGCGATTTATAATTCGTATGCAATACATATTTATGTCCCAATACACATAAAACTATTATTGTTTTGCCTCACTGTAGTTATATAAACAGTGAAGTGAAATTTGTTGCACTTTTTCAATATTTGAAACAGTGAAGGGAGACAACTGTGTTGTTTACAAATTGCACAGTATATATAAATCAAATATTGTGTTTCTTAAGAGTTAGAATATTAACTTTGAGAAGTTTTGTTGTTGAAATAAAAACATTTTAACAGTATTTGTGTGATAGTAAACATAAATTCACATAAAATAAATAAGATTAAACCGCACACAAGCTTGAACTGTTACATGTATGAAAATTCTTTCATTTTTGAATATAGGTCAATAAACCGGACAACTGGTATTGACTTTTCAATAATTCATACATGAAAATATTTCAAATTACTGAAATTTGGTACGGTTCGAGTCAATAAACCGGACAACTGGTATTGACTATTTAACAATTTAATAAAGAATAATAAAAAAAAAAAAAACAACACAACAAAGCAAACAAAACACACACAAACCATTTAGTAATTTACGTTCCTTTCCCCGATACTAAATTTCCCCTGGAACAGAGAAATGTTGACATTAATTTGCTCAAGCTATTTACATATTGGAGCTCGTCAATGCGTAAGTTTGTTTGAACAAAAATGACAATATACATCGAACAATACATGGCATACTATAGACTTATCGTTCTGTTATGTTTATATCTTACAATGTAGTAAATGTGGTTTGTTCTTTATTTCAGGTTGAAACGTACATCATAATAAAACAATAAATGTTAAACAACCTGGCGTGTATTTCTTGAGTAAAACAAAGATTAAGCAACACTAAAGGTACCAAAACGTGGGTGAACTCATATGATCAGAGATTGTCAGCAGTATCTGTTCCATCACTAGCGAGGGTCGTTTTATTCCTGTAAAAATATGTTGGTACGTACACGTCAATTTTGTAACCCCAATAAATCTTCGAATTAAAAAGATATCGTTCATATAAATTTTCATAACAAGAATCTCGGCTGGATTTAAATGGAGAAAAATGACACCAATGAAATTCTGCAATCTAAATTAATAGTATAACTAACAAATCTGGAGGCGACCACAGATGCTCCGAAAGAGTAAACAAATCCTGCTCCATCAAAGACAACTGCGGTAATTAGTCACATCGGTTCATTGACACGATATTGTTCAGTAGTGTCCTCTTGAAGCATTAGTTAACACATATCAATGAAATCATGATTGACTGATTATTGATTGTTTAAAGTCCAATTTCAACTAGTTTATGCATATTCGGGACGAGTCAACAATATATACAATAGGTAGATTCCTCACGTTTTATTTTCGACCAGACTGAAGGGCGGGAATTTGCTCTGGTGGTGGAAAATTTGTTGTCAGCTCGGAGTTGTGAGGATCCTTAAACATGCAAAGAGCTTAGCACACATCATACATGCGGCATATCACTCACAATACACGAGGCATCTGATTGAACGTCCCCATGCAGACCGTGCGTAACCGCAATTTCATACATCCCGCACACCCGAATGGAAAACCCACTTTAGAGATGTTCACTATCGGAACCAGAGAAGTCCATGTTCAACCATATTAATATAACCAAGTTAATCGTTATGATTAAAAGGACATCAAAATACAAACGATGAAACTAGGAGATATATTTTGGTTAATGAAAGGATGAAATTTGATCCTGCTCGACGCACTATAAGACATACGTGCTATAAATTAGAAGCAAATGTTATAAGATGGATTTACATCAAGTTTTATTTTCCATTTTATTATACAAAAACCCAATGATTTCATTATTTTACATGTACTAATTTTTTCCATGATTTTGTTTTAAAGGTGAACCTAGTCTGGTACCCGTTCGATGTTTTACAAGGTTGACAATATCGCCATGTCTGGGATAATTAAGTTTTGAAATAACCGATATGAAGTATGCGCATTCACTCATGGTCATTTATCTCCGTCTATTTAAAGATGAAAGAGTACTCCTCCACAGGAAGCCCTGTACATGTATACATACTGAAGGCATACTGAATATTTTACGGAAAACACAACCTAGGTTAAACCGTCTATTTTACATTTCAATTTATTCAAAAGCACAAAATCAAGTTTCCACGAAAACACACATTTCCCTAAATCAACGAACAAGTGTGACTTTGAAAATAGAAGTATTCACAAATGATTGACAGAAGTGGGCGTTTATTATTGGTTTTGTCATGCTTGATAATTTTCAAAGATAAATTCGCCGTTTCCAAATACAAGCACACCAAGAAGTTGTTATTGGCTAAATACGTCCACAACAATACAAATTCAACCTAAGACGTGACGTTATTATCATTTTGAGGTACGAACAATTATATTTCCAATAGCCCTTTAAGGTGGTACCTAACACTACAGGGAGACAACTCTGTTAAATCAGCAGAACGTTTTAATGACGTTGTGTTCTTAAGGGAATCTTTAGCTTCTCAATGATCAAAATAAGTGTTTGTCAAACTGCTATATAACCAGTGTAATTTTTTTGATTAAATGGTTGGTTCAATTTTTTTTATTTTTTTTTTATATTTTTGTCAAAGGGTCAAAGTAAATACTTTGTCAAAATTTTCAGAAAATTAAACGAGCCAAATTAATTTTAGTTCAGGTGTTAGGTACCACCTTAAATTCTGTTTATATACGACCCACTACTGACCTATTCAATGGCAACATCAAGAACAAAATGATCTCAAATAGCATTGCAATCTCCCATACAGACAGAGTTATCGTCTTTTCCTCCTCAAGATTGAGGAGGAAAGGACGATAACTCTGTCTGTATGGGAGATTGATAGCATTGAGCAGATAAAAAAAAACCGAAAGAGAAATAGACATGGTATGTCAGGATGTTCAAGTGTATACACAGTTTCATGCCATGGGGAAATAAAAGCTTTATTAAAATTTTGAACCGATAGCAACACTACAGGCAAATGACAGATCCTGCTTTGATCACCTGTCGAAGTCAATAAATGGTAAATCTTTGTTAGTGTACATATCGGTAAAAAGACTATCTGTAGATATGTTTTTGATCATTTGTGACATATTCATTTCATACCAATCAACTTGTTTTTAAAAAATGTTTTAAAAAATATTTAAACAATTAGAAGTAGTCATTTCATCTTAAAAAATTCAGGGAAAATATTACCGTAAGGATCAAACGTGAAATTAAATTGAAACGAGACACAAACTCAAGAAAAATGTATAAACTTCTGTTATCAATTTACAAGGCAATATGTAAAAACATAATCGCGTGCTTGAGTGAAGCCTCCGTACTACAAAAGACGAAGCGACATTAATAGAACTTCAAGGGTCGGGATAAAAGTAAAATAGTACTGTCAACGTATGTTGCACTTCGGTAGTATTAGACAATATTAGAAAAATTGTACATCTAATTATTTGGTTGTTCGTTTTATTTAGAAATGAAGTGTCCAATGTCTAATTTAAGTTGCTAAATTTTACCTGTTTTAAACCTTCTCCTTTTATGCTTTAAAATAAATATAAAAAACAATAAGTACTTTCGTTAAAATCAAAACACCTAGTTTATCATTATCTTTCTTTATTATTATAAGCAATAGTAGTAGTTATTCCAGTAAAAGTATAAGAAATAGTTGTAATTTATTAGTATTATGTATTTCCAAGAGTTAATTACATTTCACAGAAAGCGAGTAAAACCGTTAAAACTGATTCAAAAGCACACCCGAAAATGAATTATAAAGAGCAAACGAGTATCCAACTAAAACCTGACGCTCGAATCCCGGAAATGTTCGCATCCACACCAGGTCACCTCTTTGTAACATAACTGTATAACTTCTAGATTGTGAGGAATATTTGTTGACATTCCGAGAATCGCCATACAAAGCATCAAAGTTGATACCATTGCGGACCATTGACAATGCCACGTGCTTTCTTGGTGAGGCCATTATACTAGCTGATAAAAGGTAAAGTCCTCTTACAGGTGCAGTAAAACGACCAGTGTGAACATTGTAAGCGTTTCCTTTGTTAAGCAACAGTTTGTTATATACCACAGCATGATTCGTCCCTAGTGTCGTTGTTTTTGACAGCCATGCAGTAAATGCAACTGTTTCAACACTTCTTCTATATCGAAGATTAGAACTTGCAGCAAAAAATAAATATTTAAAATTAATTAAATCTTTCATCGTAAAAGTTCTGTCGTTACTAATAAAAATGCAAATATCTTTAGTCTACACATTTTCCATGGGTAAATTCACTCTTATATTTTTCTGTTTATAAATCGTAAGAAAGATAAATTCCCAATCAATCCAATATTGATTGTTTCGAATTTGCACGCAGATTTCAATTTTCCCTACGTGTAGAACTAATTGTAAATACTAGTAAGATCTTACACAATAATGACCAAAATAAATATACTATGTTCCAGTAAAAGGTATTACGTTTTCGGTTATTGCCCGATGTCGTATGAAATCCTTTAATAAGATTGTTCATAATTTTGTCCAGGTTCGCCTATTTTTTTACCACGTTTAGGGATGTCTTTGTGTATATTTTAAGTGTAGACCTATGGTCAAATATATTCGTTGACATATCGTCAGAATCAAAAGGAGATACCATACTAGAACCCGTGACTGAATTAACGTACCTACATCTTATTTTCAGTCTGGATTTTAGTATTCGTATTGTCATTTGATAAATTCATACTAATTATAAAGTGCACAGTTTTCTCTGCTTTCAAAATCTTTCTGTTTGAATCCGTCCTGGTTTTCTTACTATAACCGGAAACTAATTGAAGATATATATTTTTGTCAATTACTGAATTCGATAGTGTTCATCCCTATATAATTACGAAGTTCACTTGTGATTATAACCCGTGTATATACCAAAACCCAAATACACCGTTAAGAGGTGCGCCTGACAGAGGCGGAACATACAGATTAGGTAACAGGTTACAAAAACTAAAGTATCGAGAGAGTAGTAGAGTCACCCGAGGATTGCCGATTGATGTATCGGTATCGGATTCGACCCGGAACTTGTTAATTATTTGTAACATTAAAGGGGCACTAGCTGTCAAATTCATGTTCACCGATTTTAATCAAACTCTCATATTTTATTTTTAACGTAAATCATTTATTTAAACTATTAAAAGTCTAAAATAAACAATAAACAGGGCACGAGCATAAAAATACATAGCTTCGTTTCGTGTGTATTTTAGTCTAGACGCCATCTAATTAATTGTCGAGTTGACCTCTATAGTCATGCAATGACCATATAAGCGATGTAAACATAAATATTGATATAAATAGATTAAGCCCACTCGTACTTTTTTACGATTCTAGGTCTATTAAATTTCATATTAAAGATGAAAATAAATGTTTATCATCGTTTTTACCTGTTTAAGAATGATTTTTGTGGATCGAATCAGTCAATAAAATGATTTATCTTTATTTCACTTTCAATGTTGACATTCTTTTCTTTAAAATATCTTTACACGTACAATTCACGTGTTATCCATCTGAAGCTAAGGGGTTAACATTGAAGTTCACATGAATACGGACTTAATGAGGTCGAGTTATTCACTTGCAATTGAATAATTCATAATCAATGTTTTTTTTTTTAGCTTATTTTGATAAATTTGAACAATACTGGCTGCCAAAAGCTAATTATTATTTCACTATTTGTATTTCATTATTGATAGAGCAAAAAAGAAAGATATTAGATTTTTTATACAGCTCGAAGCTAGTGCCCCTTTAATTATGTGGAAAACAAAAGGGAACAGAAATTTGTAGTTTATTATTCATCATTTGATTCCTCGTTTTTACGTCATACCAGCTAACAAATTTCACCTTGTTATTTTATTAACTTAACGATAGTTTACGTACCAATGTGATTCAATGATTGATGTCCATTACTGTGTTTGTTGATGACATTGCCATAACAGAGACTATTGCAGCAAAAAACTGACAAGAAAGCGATAAACAATGTGAACTAGATCATGCTTAATCCTCTTAAGTGGTCTGGTGACAAATAAAACAGCACAAGATGAAAAAAAAATGGAGATGCCCCTTATAAGATAAAACGTCCCGGAAGAACAAAACCTTACTGTACATGCATGTCAATTTTTCTTTCCGACAAGTTTGGCAATGTTTTTTTTTTCGTTGTTTATATAACTACGATTTAAAATAAAAAGTATAAGGTCATTGTATTCAATTCTCAAATTATAATGTCTAAAAATTGTCAAAATTTATTAAAATTAAATGAAAAAAAGTAAATTCTCAATACTTCAAAGAGTTCTTACTACCCTCTTATCAATTTTGACAGGGTTGATTACTTGATGCTTGTAGATTTCTTAATGTAAGGTGCAAATATTTCATGCGTATTTAGGTCGTAAACCATAAACAAATGATAATAACTGGGTATTTGTACAATCTGAAAATTTGGTCGATGTTTTGAATGTCAAAGGAAAACAAAAAATAGTTGATCGGGTGGAGATGTTGTCTAGAAATATGTCATCTGTCAACTTTTCTGAGAGTTCAGGCAATGAGTTCTTTAGATCAGAGTTAGAAAGGACCCTTTTGTAATATGCAGTACAATATAGGAAGATTGAAATATTTATGCACGTTTTATAACTATAAAATTACTTTGTTATTGCAGGTCATAATACACCTAATCGCTATATTTATTCCATTCCGGATAAGTTCTAAAATTACACAACTTGTTCATCCAGTTGAAGCTATCTGGGACCCTGTTTAAACAATTCACCATGCATGATACTTTTTAATGAGACCTGTTTAAACCACCGTAAATACTTCAAACAAAATATTTTTTTACTTCAATTTTAATTTCGAAAAAAGTGGATCATACAATATCAAAGTTTCTTGATGATCACTTTCTAAAGTTTTTTCTTCCTCAGCTCACTACTGATGACCTCCATTTTTCGGCCGGTGACCTCAAACAGGAAGTTGTATAAATGACTGTTTTTCCCGGAATGGACTAAATAGCGATAAGGTGTATTGATTCTGATAACCAAAAAAAGACCTAATATCGAAACAGTTAATTTTAGTATAGTTATATCAGCTGATTTGTTAAAAATATCGTTTGGAATCATTTTAAAGCTACGGCATGTAAAGGCCTGCTCGGTTTGTCTCCATTGCAGTTGCATGAATGATTTCCATTCTCTGTTAATTATTCTACCAGAAAATTTCATCAAACAGAAATGTTCTTCTGTAATGAAATGTCATTTTGAACAACGTATGGGTATATCTGTAGCAGATGTTGCAAATTCAAATTTAATAATCAGGTTTACCAGAAACTGTTTTGAACCACAAGGAAAATGATGAATGTCATTAGGTGTTAAGTTCGATGGTATTTATAATATTTATAAAATAGACATGTTCGTATTATCGAAGGTTTGCCGTCATGTGATTGTTATTCCATACGGAGCATTACATGAACGTTTTCCCCTCTTAATATAAACGTGTTGTTTTACTTTTATGAATTATGAATCACAGTTTACGGCAATAAAACTTCCGACGAAGACAAGATGAAAAACAATTCAACGGATATTTTTAAGAAGAAATGTAGTATGATTTTAAACGTTATATTCGCAATTCAGGTTATCCAATACGTATGAATGAATGTTATCTATGTAAACTAGTTCTTATCAAATCTAGTGTTCAGAATAATCCTTTTCTAGGCCTTCATTTATGAAGTATTTTTCATGGTAATCTTAATTCTAAAACCAAATTGGTTACTCTTCTGTTCCTATACTTAAGAAATTCAATATCAGCAAATGATTAAAACACACACACGCACATTCTCCTTCCGATGCCATGACGAGATGGTTGACCGTTATGGAATATCCGTTTCACAGATGATATCGGATATGTACCTTTTGTCGTTTCTACAGTCCCGTTCCCTTTTCACGAATGTGACCTACCAAAATTGTCGATTGACGGGTTTGTTATAACATAAACAGCACAACGGGTGTCACATTAAGAGCAGGATCTGCTATCCTTTCCGGAGCAAATTAGTTCACCCCGATTTTCGGTGGGGTTCGTGTTGATTAGTCTTTAGTTTTCTATGTTGTGTCTGTGTAATATTATTTGTCTGTTTGTCTTTCTCTTTTTTAGCCATGGCGTTGTCGGTTTGTTTTTTATCTATGAGTTCGAATGTCCCTCTGGTATCTTTTCACACTACAAACGATGAATGATCGTTGCCTTACTAGTTCCTACTTTTGCTGGCCTTTTTTACGAAATATATATACAAGGCCAACTTTGAGATAACAATAATATCCAGTCATGCATTTGATGTATCTCCGATTCCTGAATATACTGCAAATTCAAATTAGACAACTTTCTATATTGAATGTTACATCAATAAATAAAAATACAATTACCAGTTGTATTGACGAATGCAACATCATATAAATCATGCAGTTCCTGATTGTGATATTGCCTATGAATACAGCTGGAGCGTTATAATAATTGCAGAACAAACAGTACGTTATTACAGGGATGGGAATGCATATATTGTAGGGTTTTGAAAGCTTTAGATCTATAGTATATAATTATGTAAGTTGGCCAGATGAAGTAACGTACATGTAATTCTTACAGTGAAACGACAAAATATCAGATTTAAACAAATAAATTCAGTACTATTAGCGATTATTTACAATATTTTCAGTCTTCTTTCTGACTGTGTAGTAGCTATTTCTTGCCTGTGCAATAAAAAATACATCATTGTATGAACACGTTTTTTTTCTTTGGATAGTCGCACAATTTGTCATACAGGTTTTTTCCCCCCCTTAAATTACTATACGATATGGATTTTGTTCATTCGAAGGCAGTGCAATAACCTTTAATTGGTTATTTCTTCGTCTTTTGGGCTTTATTGATAGTTTTTTTCTTCATTGGATACTTTTCTATGTTGCATTGCTTTTGTAAAAGGTTTTCAGATGTAGGAAGGACAACAAGCAAACTATAATAATAAAGGTTCCTTAACAACAAAAAAACATTTTTGCATTACAATCTGTTTTTACCCAGGTATTTCAATATAATTTAGGAATGACTGTAATATTTTTTCTGTCTATGAAGAAATAACATAAAAATTTGGTGTACACTGAATAACGCGCGTAGCTGGTTATTTAACGGTGTGCACAACATTTTTTATGTTACTTCGAATAGACAGAAAAAATATTACAGTCATTTCTTATAATTGAATTCTAAATTCCATTTTAAACCGTAGAAAACCATGAAAAAACGTTGATGACGTCACGGTCACATGACTGAATTATGTCTATGGGCTCATAACAAAATAACGTTAGCCAATCAGAAGACGTGTTACATCCAAAATTAAATTATATAATAATAAATATAATAATGGATCAAAGAAATTATGTGAATAATAAAATTTTATTAAATGAATTAAAATATAAAAATATTTTCCTCGGCATTAAAGGACTAAAATATTGCGGCCACGATAACATAATTTATTGGTCAATACCATGAGCCGGTGTTATAAAGCCATTATTCCACAGTAGTGTATCTACGTGTTTACCAACCAGTGTAAATTTCCAACAGTCTGACAACATGTCCAACAGTCTGTGTACGTGTCCATCAATCTGTCTACATATCTGCCCTACCACCTGGTCTATTTCCTTCCGTACTGTACCTACATGTCCATCAGTCTATCTATATTTTTACCCGCCTGTCATTTCTTTTTTTGGTGTTGTTTTGTCTGATTGTCCGAATCTTCAACATGCTGACATTTGCATGCATTCTTTTGATCTGACAACTTACTACATGTAGGTGTATACTTCATAGTAATACCCTCATGCTTTGAAATGCCAAACAGTTTTCGTTAGGGTTCATTATCACCCAAGGATCATTTTTAATCTGTTTGGTGACAAAAATTCATGTTGCAAGTTTAGTTTTTCTGACAACATGCTAGTATGACGAGTAAACTTGTATTTCAATGATGCAAGTAAAGCTTCAAAATTAAATAGTCTTAAATATCTATCTCCGGTTGAAAAACTGTTATTTCACAGTATTGCTATACATCCGCCATCATTTTTGTGGTTTATTGTACACGTGCAGAAAGCAGGATAATTTGAACGTCCATCCGACATTTGTTATTTCCGACAAGTTTGGCAGAATACAAAAAAGTTTTTCTGCGTTGTCTATATAATTGCGATGTTAAATAATGTTTATAAGGTTTGTTAATGTCTTAACGAAATAATGATATCATGAAAACTTTAATTGTTGATTGCTTAATGTCCAATGGCAAGTTATTCATGCATATATATAGGACACCAACGATACTAAAATTAATGATAATAACTGTCAAGACAAAGACATTATATTTTGACGAGCGGAATTGTTGACTAAAACTCGGTCAAGTTCGGATATCATGACATGGTTTTTAACAAAATGTTCTTAAGATTTCCGTTGATAAATCAAGAAATTCTTAAGAAACTACGATTCCAACTCCCTTACACCTTTGGTGAATTTTGCCTAGTATTTATTCCCTTTTGGTCATTTAGCTCTTCGAGTGTTCAAGTATTATACATTTTTTGCATTCAAACGTGTAGGTTGAGCGTTCCTGATGAAGTTAAAGCCAAAAAATCACTACGAGCGCCCGAAATCAATAAAGTGTTGTTTCTATTTATACATGAAAAGAAAAAAAATTGTTGAATTATATTTTAAATATGAAAACGACCATTATTTTCACTTTCCGTTTGAAACAAATCATGTTTCTCAAGAAATTCAGAATCCGATAATTTGATAAAATAAAAAGACCCCCCTCCCCCCCCCCCCCCCCCCCCCCCCCCCCCCCGCCGCAATCTTTCCTCAACAAATAAATTGTCTGCATTGAACTAGATGGGAAGATAAGAGAGTCCCTGATTTGCACTTCGCTACCCCCAAACTCCCACTTCCCTCCCTCCTACTCCCATTTTCCTCCCCATATTCCCATTTTTATTCCCGGAACTCCAAGACGAATAAGTTTTCCTCATAATATTCCTACTTTTACTGCCGTCTTTCCCCAGTTCTCGCCCCTGACTCCTTTTTCCAGAACCCCTTCTTTAACTTTAGATTACCTCCCCTGACGTCCCTTATTCCCATGTTCCCTTACTGCTGTCCATATCTTCTAACTAGATTGTAGTATTGATGAATTCTTTTCATGAAATTTAAAAAAATAAAAGGGCAAATTTGGGGAAAATACGAGTCTCCAGTCATTAATTTGACTTTAAATCTGAATCTTTAACATATTGTAAATTAAAAAAAAACAACGTTTTGTATTAAATGTTACACAAATTATTATAATAAGAATGCAATGACCAGTTTTATTGGATATATACATAATTGCTTATTAAAGGTTTTATCTTTTGAATTGTTGCACATTTTGTCCTACAGGGACCATTTGTAGCTTAATAAACGGTCATTCGGCAATCCTCGGTAGAATCCGCTACTCTCCTTCTACGGAATCGGCTGAGTTGAGACGAATGAATAAACGGTCTAATGTTTGCCTATTGTTGAAAGCCATATGATGACCTTTAATTGTTCACATCTTTGTCCTTTGGTCTCTATGAGAAGTTGCTTCATTGACAATTAGTCCATGTCACCTTGCAATGTTTTACACCACATAGGTCGCTTTGCTTTTTATAATAAACAGAATTTAAATGTAGGATGGACATCAAGCGGAATATCCGACGGGGAGAGATTGCCTTACATCTATGTTATATCAAAATAAATAATAAACATGATTATATCAAATGTAATCAAATAATAAATTTTCTTTTAAATGAATTAAGATATTTTAAAATGTTTTCCTAGGTGTTATAAAACTAAAATATTGCGCCCACAATGATGTAATTTCTTGGTCCATACCATGCGCCGGTAATTGAATCTGCAATAAGGAGTATGAGTGTATATGTGCGCCATGCTAAGTCCGGATCATACTCGATAGGTAATCCATCAAAGCTATCCAAATGGACACCATTTATGCCATATCCAGCATACTGCAGGTTCATTTCCCTGCTATCTATCTTGATAAGACATCTAGTTTTACCATCAGACATTAGTTGTTTCTTTATGCGGTCTCCTTGGCAAAGATACGCTTTTGGTGGAGGTATATTAGTTCCGACGTCTAGATATGGTTCTTCGGGTGACACCTTAAACATATCATTAAAAGCAGTGTAAGCCAATTTTCCGAGCGCACAGAACATACCAAATGGAGGCATTTTAATGGGCTTTGGTTGCCCTTGCACACTATTTGTCTTTGCTGCGATTGAAGTTGGATACATAACATTAAATTGATATATTTTACCCGGTTGTATAGCGTTCACATAATCATCTTGCAGGTTAATATCAAAAAGTTTCTGACCATCAAATGCTACTATGTGAAAGCGGTTGTCAAAGTGCGATTTCGTTACAACTAAATAGGTACCTCTGAAAAAATAAAAATAAGATGCGTATGTTTAAAAAAACAAAAAGGAATAACTATAACTTGGTTTTTTTAATAGTAAAAACAAACCTCTTCGAATGTGTCCGTGTTGTGTCAAAGCGTGAATTGATGCTTATTCGAAACACCGACTTGAAAGATTATTTGCAGCTTTCCACTCTTTCATAAATTGAACACTAGAGCTTGTTAATATATAAAAATAAGGAAATGTTGTATGATTGTCAATGAGACAACTATACCTACCATAGTTTAAAAGAAGAGAATGTATGCACACACATATGAACAATTTGTAAAAACGGAATATGGTCTACTAAGTTTGCTATATATATAAGTGTATAGTGACTACTAATTGTAATTAAAAAAAAAACAGGAACACTTTAACCTATTTAAGAACAAGAAATCACCTTAAACTACGCTTCTAGCTGGTTCGGCGAAAGTAAAGCGACATTGTCATAATAAACTAAAATACATTCACGCGCATATCTACGTAGAAAGCCATGATATTGTCCGAAAATTTAATCGTTTCTAGATCGTTTAACTTCTAATCACTTCATTTTTTCTCATAAACAGGACTCGGATCAATCTTGCATTTTTGTCGAGCTTGAGATTCTGTATCACGGAAGCGAGACATACTGATACTGCAATCCGATGGACCGGTAGAGTTTTAATTCCCCGGTGGTATCCACAGCCCAGTAGTCAGATGATGTCTGCATTCGTAGAAGATGTCGGATGTGATCCTTGTGTCGTGACTGCAGTCCCGTTCCCTTTTCACGAGTGTGACCTACCGAATTAGACTTTTTACCTTTATTTGTGACATTTTTACCTATTGTGTCTGTTTGTTTTGTTCACACAGCATTACCAATATTATTAAATTTGATGCGACTGTCGTACCAGTGAGAGGTTTAGCGCTATTAAACCAGGTTCAATCCACCGTTTTCTACATTTAAAAATGCCTGTACCAAGTCAGGAATATGACAGTTGTCCATTCGTTGGATGTGTTTTGTCATTTGATTTTGTCATGTGATTAGGGACTTTCTTATTTGAATTTTCCTCGGAGTTCAGTATTTTTGTGATTTTACTTTTTTCCGTGCTGTGCTGACATGAATTATCATTGATATGGTCATATTTATAAATTAACTCTGTACAAAACTTTTGAATATTTGAAATACTAAGTTTTTTCTACCTCAGGAAAAGATAAACTTAGCTGTAATTGGCCAAACTTTTAGGAATTTGGTCCTCAATGCTCTTCAACTTCGGACTTTATTTGGCCTGTTTAATTTTTAGGGATTCGAGCGTCACTGCTGAGTCTGTTGTAGAAGAAGTGTGCGTATAAATACGAAATTTAATCCTGGTATATATGATGATTTTAATTACTATTATGTAGATAGAATTTATGGTCAAACTGTTGTTCAAGTATTTTCAGACATCAATAACTTTGTCAAGTTTTCATTGAATTTAATGAGATGTTTTAATTTCAAAATACAGTTGTATGTTTTTCACTGTATGCTTTGACCTTGTAGTTCCTTTTGTGAACTCATATTTTGGTTAATTTTTCAGTCATATGTATTGTTTTATAGTGACAATATATATGATATTAAATGATTTATCAATATTACTTACACTTCCGCCATCCTACTTGTGGTTGATTGTACACAGAAAATATTGTAACAGGGACATATAATACACTAATTGTATTAAATGTCTCTGATTATAGTATATTTTTTTACAAGAAGTTTAAATGTCTCTGCATATATTTCATAAGAAACATACTGTTGATTGAACCCTTGTTTATCTTTGGTTTTTCATAACATATATATATATATATATATATATATATAATCTAGAAAAAAAATTGTCATGTAATTGAGACACAAGAAATGATTGAATTTTTCAATTGTGAACGTTTTCCAGATTTGGCTTTATAGCTGGTAAAAATCAACGCGTTTATTTCGAGCTGCAGTGTCATGTACCAATAGTTGAATTGTGGATGTTCCTGTTGCATCTTCTCAATCCATCCATCTAAAGATAGAATATCCTGCGTTGTCGTCGCAGCCATCAACATACTCTTAAGGAGAATGTAAAGGGTACTTGTAAGCCGTTACCTGATGTGCACGTCGTGTTCTTGTGACATGAATCGCCTTCATTCGTCTTAACTCGGCCGATTCCGTACATAATCTGACAATCTATTTACAATAAATTAACAGAAATTTAAGAACCGTCAATAATTCAATTCTAGACTTTCATTAGAATAAAAGGAAATATGATTTGTAATTTGTATGTACGTCTTTGGGACAGCAACTTTATAACGTCATAGGTAGGCATGACATCTTGAGATCATTATTGGTAGCTGGCGCCAATACCATATTTCAAACTCTTAAGCTACAAGATTATATGACTAAATATAACTATAGACAAATCAACACAGACTATCGAATATCCATTAAATTCTTCAAATAAGTATACGCTTATAGTTGTTTTCAGGGAAAGACTTCTAAAGAAAGACGGATTTCGATGGACAGTATATCCTACAGTGTATTTAACGTTTAGTACATTTATTTCTTGTCGTAAGAAACATAATTATGTCGTATTTGACCTCCAATTTTAAAACTGACTGATCATTGTACAATTACGTTTTCAAAATTGCAAAGATTTAATAGAAAAACCTGCCATGTCGATCGAATCAAAAAGATTTAAATTCTGACATTTCTAACATTTAACTAATAATTATTATTCTAAATCATAGTAATTATGAATTTTTGTTTGCAAGATTTTTATACAGTGATTTGATTCTTATTTGCTAACATTTTTTTTTTAATTTCTGAAGCTCATTTGAATGTAGAAAAAAAAGACATCACTGCCATTGAAGTAAAAAAAAATCACTGAGAACCTGAAATCCCGTCTTCAAGTGCCAGTACATACGTGTATTTTTCTTTAGTATTACACGATAAATCAATTACTTTTATTTTGAAAGAAAACCGTTCGTCTTGTTTAACAGATTATAAACCACTACACGAAGTTACGACAGATGAAAGCATGTGTATTTAAAGATGAAAATAGTAGAATAAAATAAATCGAAAAAAATGGTGAAGGTTCGAGAAGATTTACTTTTAAATCTTAAAGGATCTGTCATATTTGTTTTATTTATTAATATGCACATTACAAAATCAAAAGAAATATGAATCACATCAATCACAAAGAAAACAAGAGGGTCTCAATGGGGTTTACAGAAAAGATAATAATTGACAAACAATATAAAGATAAGATAAAAATACGATAAAACAATAAAGAATGAAGATTATTTCTGTGTTTTTGAGCATGCCATTATTCTATATTCTTTAATTTTTATCGTATTTTTCTCTAATCTTTATTTTTTTGTTCATTATTCTCTATTCCTAATATTTCAGCATGTAATTATTCTCTGTTCTTTATTGTCTTGTCTTTTATAATCTTTATAGTTTTGTTCATTTTTTATTATTCTCTATTCTTTATATAGTATAGCATCTCACATTATTCTTTATTTTTATTGTTTTGTTTTATTTTTTTCTAATCTGCATTGTTTGTCCATCATTCTATATATATATATATATATATATATATTTTACTATAGATAATTTAGCTGATCTGTAACAATAACATCTTCATGCCTTATATATCATGTACTGCAGTACGCCGCTAGATTAAAACTGACGTGGAAAGGTAACACACGGCCAGCGAAAGCTCTTTTAAATGAGAGCCCAGGTAGTCGTGTGGTCTAGCGGGACGGCTGCAGTGCAGGCGATTTGGTGTCACGATATCACAGTAGCATGGGTTCGAATCCCGGCGAGGGAAGAACCAAAAATTTGCGAAAGCAAATTTCAGATCTAACATTGTTGGGTTGATGTTTAGACGAGTTGTATATATATATATATATATATAACATCTTCATGCCTTATATATCATGTACTGTAGTACGCCGCTAGATTAAAACTGACGTGGAAAGGTAACACATGCCCACCGAAAGCTCTTTTTTTGAGAGCCCAGTGCAGTACGCCGCTAGATTAAAACTGACGTGGAAAGGTAACACACGGCCAGCGAAAGCTCTTTTAAATGAGAGCCCAGGTGGTCGTGTGGTCTAGCGGGACGGCTGCAGTGCAGGCGATTTGGTGTCACGATATCACAGTAGCATGGGTTCGAATCCCGGCGAGGGAAGAACCAAAAATTTGCGAAAGCAAATTTACAGATCTAACATTGTTGGGTTGATGTTTAGACGAGTTGTATATACATTATGTACACAGCCATGTATCACCATCATTGATGGCGATCCGATGGATACATCTGTTGTAGGGTTGTCACTGACTCAGACGTACTTATGAATATAATTATTTTCTGTGACTGTATCTTACATTAATTTGTAGGATCCTTTACTATAGATAATTTAGCTGATCTGTAACAATAACATCTTCATGCCTTATATATCATGTACTGTAGTACGCCGCTAGATTAAAACTGACGTGGAAAGGTAACACATGTCCACCGAAAGCTCTTTTTTTGAGAGCCCAGGTGGTCGTGTGGTCTAGCGGGACGGCTGCAGTGCAGGCGATTTGGTGTCACGATATCACAGTAGCATGGGTTCGAATCCCGGCGAGGGAAGAACCAAAAATTTGCGAAAGCAAATTTACAGATCTAACATTGTTGGGTTGATGTTTAGACGAGTTGTATATACATTATGTACACAGCCATGTATCACCATCATTGATGGCGATCCGATGGATACATCTGTTGTAGGGTTGTCACTGACTCAGACGTACTTATGAATATAATTATTTTCTGTGACTGTATCTTACATTAATTTGTAGGATCCTTTACTATAGATAATTTAGCTGATCTGTAACAATAACATCTTCATGCCTTATATATCATGTACTGTAGTACGCCGCTAGATTAAAACTGACGTGGAAAGGTAACACATGCCCACCGAAAGCTCTTTTTTTGAGAGCCCAGGTGGTCGTGTGGTCTAGCGGGACGGCTGCAGTGCAGGCGAGTTGGTGTCACGATATCACAGTAGCATGGGTTCGAATCCCGGCGAGGGAAGAACCAAACATTTGCGAAAGCAAATTTACAGATCTAACATTGTTGGGTTGATGTTTAGACGAGTTATATATATATATATATATATATATATATACATCTCATGAAAATTAAGCACAATCCCTCCTGTTAGGTGTTTGGCATCATACCATCATAACATATATGAGAACAACATGACCCGTATCATGACAACAACTGGTTTTAGGATACATATGTTATTTCCGATATCAAGACCCTGCGAGAGAATCAATATTATTTATACCAAAATATCCAATCCTTAATGACCTGGCAAAGTATCGTAACTATATCCCTTCTGAATTATTCTGTTTTAATGGTTTGGTTTAAAATATGGCTTTTTTGAGATGAATGTCATTTTTGTACTTTTTATAGAATATTACCAAAAAGACGTTCTTTTATAAAAAGATAGTTTGACTGAGTTACGTCCCCTTAGAAAGGTACGAATAATCAATATTACTAGAACACACCCGCGAAATCGCGGGCATCCATGCAGAACGTGGTTGAAAGTATGTAAAGTGTTGTAGGAAGATTTTTGTAAAAGATTGAGTGACTGGAGAATTTTGGGAAAGGTATCAAGAGTCATAGGTGCTTGGGGATAGGACAATTGTTCTCCCCCCCCCCCCCTCCTCCTTTTTTTCCAATTTTCCATTTTTTTCCTATTAATTTTAATATGAACATACATTTAGTGTATTATGAACATTCATTACTATAAAAAAAAAGGGTATTTGCTCATTGCTATCAATTAAATTCTCAGTTTATCAATCAATGATTTTTTTTGAATGGAGATATAAACTTTTTTGTATGAGCCATAATGAGGCTGAAAAACTGGGGAAGGACGAGGTCCTCCGAGCCCTACCCAAAACTCGTGCCGAAAACAAAATTGACCTAACATGTTTTTATACTGCAACTTTAATTAATTCATTGATAGCTTTTTATATCTTAACACAAATGTCAAACTTATTTAAATCCCTTAATGAACCCCTGATTGTGGAGGAAGTGTTCCATGATGAAATTGACATTGCACAACATATTTTATAGCTTTCAATGGACTTTGCAATCAAATAACTTTCTCTATGTCGTTCAATATATACGATTGCCCCTACATACCCTCATTCAAAACTAGCATGTCAAATCGGTAAAATGTTTCTAATAATATTTACATATTTTTTCTGCTAAAAAAATTTGTAATTACTTTGTTACGAAAATATGAAATATTATGTTTAATTGATGGAAATGTAGATTCAAGTCGAAATTCAAAATTTCATTTATGTTCGTTCTTTGACAATAAAAAGTCCGTAAATAACACGTTTGAAATATGAACACTTTTGTATAGGAAAATTATATTCATTATTAAGCACTTATATAAATTTATTCTCAGTAATGAATTGAAAGATTCCGAGTGAGTCTATCTACATTGATCCCTGTTAAAATTACTCATATATTTTTTGAATTCTGGTTTTATGATAAATTTAAAGCGCGTCTACTGGCTCGTATTTCAACATGCATTGTTTGGATGTGCCTTTCTATTTAATCTAAAATAACATTTTAAAAGTAAACAAATATATGAAGAGGTTTGATTAATGATTTCTTGCTTTTTTACTTGATATAATTTACTCTACTCTTATTGTTTTTTTTCTTGTCTAACTTTATATGTCATTGCTTATATTTTAGAACCCAATCAATCTCATTTTTTAAAAATCTTTTATTTTTGTTTTATTTTCCGTAACCCTCATCCATACCCTCAATATATTAAGATAAAAAAAAATACGGTCAATATTGTAATACAGCGACCAGACTAGATTTTCATTTGCACACTATAATTTGCATAACAGGATGTGTAACAACAAAAAGTATATTAAGTTTTGTGTCCTTAGTTCCTATTATTTGCACTTAAAACATATTTAAGTTTTACGCATTACTAATTAAGGACAACTAATTCATCTTTATACATACAAATCTAGCCTTTTCTACGAAAGTGTAATACAATTTTAGAATAGCAAAATGTTTTTTTGAAAATTTCTTATTTCGCGTAAAGACAACTTTATCATTTGCGTATGGCCATGATGACAATTCATATTTTTGTCCTTTAATTTCTTTTACACATAATTCATGTTCCACAGACTTTTTACGTTTCTCCAAATTTCACTCCCTCTTTTGTCACAAACCCGAGAAACCTTCATTTATGCTATAGATGTCCTTGTGAAAGATATATGTTTTAATTTCTTTTCTTTTCAATATCTACTATGATACAGAATTTTGATAGTGGTTGTTTGCTCTTAATGCTTAATTATCTACTTCTAAACCACATCCAATACACTACTATGCTTACCTTAGGAGTTGTTGAATAATATAATCTTTATCCATATCTATGACAAAAGGACATGGATGCTTACATTATATGCATGATTTTTTTATTAGTTGGTTTTTGCTTTGTACTAGCTCTCAGTAATTTCGAATACTTTCATGCCTGTACTATTTGTTTTGGCCCAGAGGATGTATAAGTATCCACCCACGTCCGTTCTGTGTTTTTGTAAGATGTATTTCTATTTTATCCGTCTGATGAGTTAATAGTTTTAAGAATATGTGAAATAAGTCCCGATTAGACAACTCTGCATCCAAGTCACAATTTGTAAAAGTAAATCATTATAGGACAAAGTACGATCTTCAACACGGAGCCTTGGCTTAGTTTTCTATGTTGTGATTTGTATACTGTTTTTCATTTTGTTATTTTCCATTTCTGAGTTTAAACATCCCTTTGGTATCCTTCGTATGAGATAGCGGTTCCAAATTCTCGGCTTTGTTTTCTATGTTGTGATTTTTATAGTTTCCATTTTGTTATTTTCCATTTCTGAGTTTAAACATCCCTTTGGTATCCTTCGTATGAGATAGCGGTTCCAAATTCTCGAAAGCAGACATCTATTATTTGTAAGCCATAAGTTTTACACAATATGGGGTTGTTTGTCGAATGATAAGTTTTCTTAGTCTTGACTTAAAAGTAATTGAAAAAATGGAATGGTCAAGCTAGTGAAAATGTTATACAGAAATTTATTCTTATCTGAACCATTTGGATTAGACGGTTGATCATTCATTCTTTCATAAAGTGTTATTCGTGTTTCACACAATGTAATATTCGATATCGTTCACAATATTAGGAGAAACAAAGGCAACATTAGTAAACCGCTCAAGAGAAGTGCCCCTCAGAACCTCATGACAATGTGAAATTTAACATTGAGTCGTCAACGTTTTTGATGAAGAGTAATACACCGGTATACCATAATTTAGTTTTTATGTTAAAAGTAAATTCACAAAGTACTGAACTCCAAGGAAAATTTTAAAAGGAAATTCCCTAATCAAATGGCAAAACCAAAAGCTCAAACACATCAAATGAATGGATAACAACTCTCATATAATGTATATTTGTTGTTGTTTTTTTTTAAATTCTGGAACAACAATTACTAAAATTATAAAAATTGTAGTATGTGATATTGTAAAAAAGGGCAAAAAGATACCAGAGAGACATCCAAACTCACAGATCGACAACAAACTGACAATCCCATGATAAAAAATGAAAAGACAAACATACAAATAAAGTGCACAAGACCCAACATAGAAAACTAAATTAAATTGACACAGAAGCGACAAATAAAGGAATTTAAAATCTCGAAAGGAAGCTTTCGTCTTCTTCAACGACATAGATATTCCATATAAGTTTCTTATTCTTACTTTTAAATTTGAACAGAGAAACGTAAACTAAGACGGACGGACAAACAGACAGATATTCCATGTACGGAGCCTGTAATTCAGTAGGTGTCGTTTGTTTGTTTGTTGCATATTTGTTTTCGTTCATTTTTTTATATAAATAAGGCCGTTAGTTTTCTCGTTTGAATTGTTTTACATTGTCATTTTGAGGCCTTTTATAGCTGACTATACGGTATGGGCTTTGCTCATTGTTGAAGGCCGTACAGTGACCTATAATTGTTAATTTCTGTGTCATTTTGGTCTCTTGTAGAGAGTTGTCTCATTGGCAATCATACCACATCTTCTTTTTTATAGATAGACAATGGTATAGCATAATACGTTATGAAGCCGTATACCAAAGCATTCAGACCATAAACAAAATGGTAATAAGAATAATGACGAAAGGAGATATTAAAAAAATTGCGACATTTCAAGCCAGGCGTTGTCAGTTTATTTTCGATTTATAAGTTTGACTGTTCCTCTGGTATCTTTCTTCCCTCTTTCAAGAAACTGCCTTAATATCTGAAAGCATTAGCTCCTCTTATATGGAATAACAGTACAATTTTAAGGTACAAAAAGCATATCAAACCAAACTATACTAAACTACAAACTACAATGTGGATAACATGAATTATTTGCTGGCTTGTATTGTGGTTGGACATTTGTGTTCTTGGAGAAGTAAAATATCGCATTCGTTTATATGAAAAATAGCGCACTATACATGTAAGAAAAAATATCGACTTCTATAACTTTACGTTCTAAAGATTTAATAAATAGATCGATATATTTTATTTGGGTGTCACACATTGATTGACACAGTACATATTGTATACACATACATTAAAGTAATATCTTTAAAATGCAATCAATGCCCAGCCAAACAGATGACTTATGAGACACTATATATAGCTATTAACGCAAAATACTGAATATTCATATTAAATTTGACTTTGAAATCAGGCTGCTTAGTTTTTCTGTGTCATTCAGTTCATACTGTTATACATACAGACCCTCAGTTAAGACTGACACATATTTTTGGTAACTTGCAAAAATATATATATTATATAGATTTTTAGATAGATAATGATATATCTTTAAGTTTTTTTTTATTCTTAAGAAGATTTTGTACTTGTTTTACTGTTACGAAACATTGACAGTGTTTCGTTTAATGGCGTTTCTTAGAAATGAAGCCTTTCTAGTTTCGATTATATTCGTTCTATTATTTAATTCTGGATTAGTTATAAGTTACGGTATACGATGTAAGTACTTAATTGATATTTGTTAATTATGATAAAAATAATTCATATAATGTATTAACACATCTGTAAGGTATCTCTGTTGTGTTCTTGACTTTGCATTCCCTCTACCCTTTTGACCGGACATCAATATTTTACGTATGTCTTTCTGTATTTATTCGGACATAACACAAATTCAAGCTAATATCCATCAAAGCTGAGGGATAAGATAATCCCTTTTAACACTAGCTAAAAAAGGAATTTACTTTGGGTTTGCTCTGTTTTCAAGTTCTGTTTAGAATCAATTTACTTATCAATAAGATTGACATCTGCAAACAATATAAGTAGCGGAGTTAAACATGTGTATAGGAAAATTTGTTTTTTAATTAGGTCCAATCTAATTTAATTATGCCTTTTTATGTTGTTTTCATATGCCAATCTTAATTACAATGCTTGAACAAACCTTGATACTAACAAAGCAAGCAAGCAAATCAAACCTTTATGAAAAGAGCTGTAAAGGTTTTTTTTCTATTTGTTCTGTTGCAATGGAAAATTATAAGTTTATTTTTTTTAATCCACACAACCACTAGTGAATAATATATAGTTATCAAAGGTACCAGGATTATAATTTAGTACGCCAGACGCGAGTTTCGTCTACATAAGACTCATCAGTGACGCTCATATCAAAATATTTATAAGCCAAACAACTACAAAGTTGCACAGCATTGAGAATCCAAAATGCCAAAAAGTTGTGCCAAATACGGCCGAGGTAATTTATGCCTGGAATAGGAAAATCCTTAGTTTTTCGAAAAATTCAAAGTTTTGTAAACAGGAAATTTATAAAAATGACCACATTGTTGATATTCATGTCAACACCGAAGTGTTGACTACTGGGCTGGTGATACCCTCAGGGACGAAACGTCCACCAGCAGTGGCATCGACCCAGTGGTGAATAAATGTTAATCTCAAACGGTAATTATGATCTTAACAGCCATTTGTATATGATAAGGTCAAACCTCGGCAAAAACAATAAAACAAAAACAAAAAATGTGAACTTGCTTATGTCATTACCGATAAGCATGATTAGTGCAACAGTATAAGGTATAAATACATAAGTTCGAGATTTGTCAGACATAAATTTAGATTTTTTTTTCTTATTGAGTTATGTTACTTTATCTTCTCAGTTCTCAGACATTTTTGATAACGCATATGACATCATTATATGAAGAAAATTTTCATTTACATGAATATGACACTTCACACATATTTTTTATGTTTTAATTATTTCATAAATAATAATGTTATGTCGAACTTTAAGCACAAAAACAGCCATTAGTGGCAGGAACAACAGAAGCCACAGGTGGATTCGGAGGAGCATGTGCTGCCTGCAGATATGTTTGTGATTGCGCATGTGTCAGACGAACCTGCGTTGATACATCTTGTTGTGGAGAAGGCGGATTTG
This sequence comes from Mytilus edulis, assembly GCF_963676685.1. Lineage (NCBI taxonomy): Eukaryota > Metazoa > Mollusca > Bivalvia > Mytilida > Mytilidae > Mytilus > Mytilus edulis. Next base: position 23,076,344 of record NC_092356.1, on the reverse strand, counting down.
CACCTGAAACTACATCACCATCTCCAGGTTACCGACCGGATATCTTCGAAGATCCCAGGTCCAGAATCCTGTCATATTTACAACAAAAATTGGATTATCTTATCAAACATCCATAGTGGAGCTTATTGTAAATAAAAATGAACTTACTCTGATCTAAATTATATTTACACTGTGTTTATGTTTCAATTAAGGAAGCACTTAAAGATAATTTTCGTTTTATTTTTCGTCATCGTATAATAATACATTATGAACAAAATATGTGGGTTAATGTTTATTAGGCAGCAACAAATTAATTTAAAAAACTAAATAAGACATATATTATAGGAGGGGCTGTTTTAAGGTATTCATTTCTGTAAAATTTAATCTTGTGTGCTATTTTTCTATTCTCTAAACGTAAGCATGTTTTTTTTTTAAATTCAATGGTTTTTTTAAACCATTTTATATCCGTTAAATTGTTTTGCTCACACATTATTGTCAATATAATTGATTTTGATGCGACTTTCATACATATGAGTGGTTTAGCTAGCAATAAAACAAGATTAAATCCGTCATTTTCTACGCACGAAAATGCTTGTATCAAGTCAGATTTAATAATTATTATAATGATAACGTCCAGCTGCAAATTAATATACATATTCAGGACGAGAACAAAGTAGTCTGACTATTTATCCTGGCTTTTACTAGACCGACACGCTGAGTTGAATCTTTAACGTGCTTGTTCCTACGGTAATGTTCCGCAGTAAGACGTGTAATCCGGACACTTAATTCTGATTCCGGACCAACAAGCTTTTGCTCTTACCTCTTAATGTGCGTGCTTAGCGGAGAAGCTGCAAATACCAATGTTTAAGTCTTTGGTTTGACCAGATCGGGTTCGATCCTATGACCTCCCGCACTTGAGGCAAAGCCAATTCTAAGTTAACAACGAGTTGGAAATTGTCTACTTCTAAACCAAAAACATAAAAACTACTATTTACACCTTAGGAGGTGTAAGATGTTAAATTATATAATGCATAGCCATATTTATGTTAAAAGTACAATTTTGGGGCCCTTTATAGCTTGTTGTTCGGTGTGAGCCAAGGCTCCGTGTTGAATGCCGTACTTTAACCTATAATGGTTTACTTTTTAAATTGTTATTTGTATGGAGAGTTGTCTCATTGGCACTCACACCACATCTTCCTATATCTATATACATAAAGAGAATGACATTCAATTTGGTAAAAAAAAACATTATAATACCGGCAAATTCAGAACTTTAGTTTTTGTACCTTAAATGCATTTTCGAAAGGCCGCCATTCATATTCATGACCATATCAAAAATAATGCATGTCAACTCAGAGGGGCTGACTACTGGGCTGGTGATACTTTCTGGAGGAAATCTTCACTGGCTGTGACATCGACCAAGTGATTAAAAAATAAATTCGTTAAAGATACCTACCTGGGTTGGATTTTGTACGTAAGACACGCGTTTCGTCTACAATATCATCAGTGATGCGCGAATGCAAAAAAGTTAAAAACGCCAATTAAGGTACGAAGATAAAGAATTTTGAGAAACAATAACTAAGAGTTGTTATGCTAAATACTGCTAAGGTATTTTTATGCCCGACCTACGATAGTAGAGGGGCATTATGTTTTCTGGTCTGTGCGTCCGTTCGTCCGTCCGTCCGTTCGTTCGTCCGTCCGTTCGTTCGTTCGTCCGTCTGTCCCGCTTCAGGTTAAAGTTTTTGGTCAAGGTAGTTTTTGATGAAGTTGAAGTCCAATCGACTTCAAACTTAGTATACATGTTCCCTGTGATATGATCTTTTTAATTGTAATGCCAAATTAGAGGTATTACCCCAATTTCACGGTCCACTGAACATGGAAAATGATAGTGCGAGTGGGGCATTCGTGTACTGGGGACACATTCTTGTTTTTTACTGATGTGAAGCATCTTTAGTATTTCGAAAATTCAAAGTTATGTTAAAAGTGAATTCAAAATTATGATCATTTCAATAATAATGCTTGTCATTAAAGAAGTGCTGAATAATGGCATAACAGTACTGTTCTAAGGTACAAGAAGCATTACACCTCAAACTACAATTTGAACAAAATGAACTCGTTGGTATATAATATTGTGATTAGACATTTATGTTCTAGGAGAGGTAAAATATTGTAATGAAAAATAACGCACCATGCATGTAAGAAAAAATATCATCTTCTGTACGTTTACGTTTTTAAGATTTGAAGCTAAATATTGAATTTTTATTTTAAATTGACTATGAAATCAGACTGCTTAAATCTTCTTTTTCCTAAAATTTATACCGTTTTACTTAAAGACCCTCATTTAAGACCGACATATTTCATCTGTAAATTGTATAGATAATGATGTATCTTTAAGTATTTTTTGTTGTAAAGAAAATTTTGTACTTGTTTTACTGTTACGAAACATTGACAATGTTTCGGTTAATGGCGTTTCTTAGAAACGAAGCCTTCCTAGTTTCGTTTATATTCGTTCTATTATATAATTCTGGATCAGTTACAAGTTACGGTATACGATGTAAGTACTTAATTGATATTTGTTAATTATAATCAAATAATTCATATAATGTATTAATATATTTGTAAGGTATCTCCTGAGAGTATCTCTTTTGTATTCTTGACTTTGCATTTCCTCTATAGATTTTGCGCGGACATCTATGTTTTACGTATGTCTTTCTGTATTTATTCATATCCATCAAAGCTAAGTGATAATATATCCTCTTTAACATTCGCTGAAACATACTGTAAATAAAAGCAAATAAAGCAAATTCACTTTGGGTTTGCTTTGTTTTCAAGTTCTTTTTAGAATCAATTTACTAGTTTTTTTCTTTTTACTTTTCTTTTTTTTCGGAAAAGAAAACCACGTAACACCCCTACAAAATAATTCTTTGCTAGGAACTATTGCGGTTGTGGAAAGTTATGCTCTAAGAAAAAGGTAAAATGTCGCATTTTCATTTCTAACCAATTCGACAATGTCAGGAGTTATGGGTCAAAGAAACGTTTCAACAACGCTGGAGTGTTTTTAGAGTGGGTTGTTAAAATATGTTTCGTAGAATATACATTAGTGTTTTATCTTTATATAAAAAAAAAGTATGGTATATATTATAGTTGTCAACGGTTAACCGATTAACCGGTTAACCGTTCAAACGACCGAATACCGAATATCAAAAACCCTTACCGGTTAACCGGACTTTTTTAAGTTAAGTTTTATTTAAAAATTGTCGTCGTGGTAATTAATTTGACAGATCAATTGTCCAGTATATTGATTGCTATTGTTAATTAATAAAAAAAAAACATAAAGTTAATTATATAGAACTTCTCGAGCTCGGGGCAAGATCTTAAGGACACATAATTAGTGTACATGTTTTTTTAACCGTTGCTTTAAATCAGTAATATGATCAATTAAATTTTACGATTTACTTCATTATTTTATGTTGAATCTAATATTGTATAGACCTACATCTAAATGTGCAACCTCCGTCGTGCAAGCTTAGGCAAGGGCGGATGCAGGAATTTTCGAAAGGGGGGTGCTAACCCAGGGCACCCAGGGCAAAAGGGGGGGGGGTGCAAAACATATGTCCCGATACAAATGCATTGATCGGCAAAAATAAGGGGGGGGTGCGCACCCCCGGAAACCACACCCCCCCCCCCTGGATCCGCCACTGTTAGGCATGGTCATACTTTAAAACGAAAAGCTAACTAAAACATTGTGAAATGCAAACCAATGTGAATGATATTAATATAAACTTGATAGTACGAGTAACACGTTTTTAAGTAAAATAATTTCAAATGGAAATACTCAACATTTTTTTCGAAAACATCAAGAGAAAAAAGAAAGTATTTTTTTTTATTTTTCGATTTGAAATTAGTACACACGCTATAGCTGATACGGTGTATTTGATTATGAATAGTCAAACTTCGCCAGGAATCCTCACGGACAATCTTTATAATGCCAAAAAACAAACTTCAATTCATCGTTTAATGAAAACGTAACTTCACACATCAAATAGTGAATAAATGTTAATCTCTAACGGTAATTTTTATCTCAATTATCTCAACAGCCCTTAAAAGACTGAACTAAGTTACAATGGATTACAGAATGAACAGTCACATTTAAGATAAACTCATCATAGATACCAGGACTAAATTTTGTATATACGCCAGACGCGCGTTTCGTCTACAAAAGACGCTCGAATCAATAAAAGTTAAAAAGGCCGAATAAAGTACGAAGTTGAAGAGCATTGAGGACCAAAATTCCTAAAAGTTTTATCTTATGTACATGTAGTAGATTCAGTACTGTTCAGAATTTTCGTTTGCAGTCAATAAAAATAAGGTTAAAACTGACCAATCTGTATATATTTATTAAGAATATTTGTAATTTGTTGAACATTTAAAATCGTGGTTCCCTTGTATCCACAAAATCCATGATATTGGTTTCACAAATATTGATGAATCCACAGTAATAATTGTTTCGACTTTCAGATTATATAAAGGTTAAAATGGCTGTATAAACAATTGTCTTTAAGAATGATGATTGTTTAAACAGGTGTTACTTTCCTCAAAAATGTAGTGGAAAATAGTTCTAAGTGGGTATTTTCTACTTGTAATACCAATGCGTTAATGATCTATTATTTATCAATATTATATTTAGTTGTCAATAATCAGCCAAATTATTTGAGATCATAATCAAAATTGCATTTCTTGTATACAAGTCAAGCATCGGCAAATTACAATAAAAACATATTTATATATTATATATGTGCTCATTATAATGCCGGAAAGCATGGTAAGTGTAACCGTAATTGGTATACGGTAAAAAATCATTTAAATTTTTGTTCCAGATTGATCAAACGTTTATTAAAATAAATCTTATTATTTATGTTACTTTATCAGCTCAGTTTTCAGCCTATTTATTACGCATATGAGAACAATATATATATATAAATGTGCTCAATCTGCCTGAGGCTAAATGAAGTTGTCGTGATATAAATAAACTCATCATAGATACCAGAATTAAATTTAGTTTTTACGCCATACGCACGTTTCGTATACAAAAGACTCATCAGTTTCGCTCCAATCCAAAAAAAGGTTAAAAGGCCAAATAAAGTACCCATTCACTTTACATGGAAGTGACACTTCACACATATCTTTTTTGTTTTGATTATTTCATAAACAATAATATTTTGTATAACTTTAAGTACAAGAACCGCCATTTGTGACAGAAACAACAGGAACACCAGGTGGATTTGTAGGAGCATGTGCTGCCTGCAGAGCTGTTTGTGATTGCGCATGTGTCAGACGAACCTGCACTGATACATCTTGTTGTGGAGAAGGAGGATTTGCACCTGGTACAGCAATAGCATCTCTACGTTATAGACAGGATATCTTTGCAGATCCCTGGTTCAGATTCCTGTTATCTTTACAACAAAAATGGCGTAATCATGTCAAACTTGAACAGTGGAGCTTATTTTGAAAAAAAAACTTACTTACACTTTAAATTGCAATTAAAGAAAGTACTAAGATAATTTTCGTTTTATTTGTCGTTATCGTAAAATGATACATTATGAATAAAATATATGAGTTAATGTTAGTTAGGCAGCAACACATTCATTAATATTATAGACGCAATTTTATGGAAATAAATTGAGAATTGAAATGAGGAATATGTCAAGGAGACAAAAACCCGACCAAAGAGCAGAAGGCCACCAATAGGTCTTTTTCCACATAGCGAGAAACTCCACCTCCTGGAGTTGGGCTCCAGCTGGCCTCTAAACAAATATGTGTACTAGTTCAGTGATAATGGACGTCATTTTAAACTTCTAAATATGTAAACGTCTTCATTTCTGTAATATGTAATCCGAACTTGTTCTTCTCTTTATACACAAGCATCTCATTATGTCATATATATTTTTAATAACTCTCTTATCTTTTAACCTTATGCGAATTTCATACAAAAGAGCGGTTAAGCTAGCAATAAAACCAGATATAATCCACCATTTCCTACGCAAGAAAAGTCCTGAAGCAACACAGGATTATGACAGTATTTATCAATTCGTTTGAAGAATTTGAGCGTTTGAATTTGACATGTAATACGGAACCTTCAGGGTTTTTTTTGTCAGTTCGGTGTTTTAGTTATTTTTTTCCAGGAGGAGCGGGGATCTTATCAAGCATGATAGTCTTAATGTACAATGTTTTCCCCAATAAGCCACGTTCTTAATCGACCCTACTAGTAATGTCTATACACGTATTGATTTAATTAAAGATTTTCCTTGAACATCAGATTATAATCATTCCATAACAGTTCGGATATACGGTTAACTCGAATGACCATGCTGTCTGGGCACTAGTGTTATAAAACTACAGAATAGAAGCATTACTAGTTACATATAAAATCTAACATTGGTATCAGTGAATCGTCAGATTTGTCCAATTTCGTTAGTTGATTTATCCAAGTCGGAGTCTCGGCGAGGACTCTCAAATTGATAATTTAACTATCGAGATTGGATAAATCCGGTTACTAATGAGTAACTATGTAAGAATATGTTTCTCTAATTAACAATAAAATAATTTCTCATTTTTGATACACAAAATCGCTCTCAAGTGCCTTTCATTTTCCACAAAGTTGTCAGTGACTTTGAAACCTATAAAAACATTTTAAATCATCCATTAAGCTGATAAAGATTTTCCCTTAAACTCATCCAATCATCTTTTGAGTTCATCAAATAAAGGCAACAGTAGTATACCGCTGTTCGAAATTCATAAATCGATAGAGAAAAAACAAATTCGGGTTACAAACTAAAACTGAGGGAAACGTTTCAAATATGAGAGAACTACGACAAAGCAGAAACCCAACACCAAAATGTAACACACACAGAAACGAACTACTAGTATATGTATCAATGGCCATTTTCCTGACTTGGTACAGGGCATTTTATGAAAAAATGGTGGATTGAACCTAGTTTTGTGGCATGCCAAACCTCCCGCTTTAATGGCAATGTTAAAACATAAAAAATATAAAAAAGAAATGAGCTGCAAAGCTGGCAGTGTTTTATGAATGTTCCAATTGTTGGACTTTAAAAGGCAGCAAGTATGATTACATTGGTGTATTCTAATGTATGGCGCTTCAGGCTTATTTGACCGGACACGTTTTGTGCATATTTTCTAATCTACCAAGAATCATATGTCCTGCACTGTTAAAATGAAAGTAGTCAATATCAAACTTGAATTGAGAGTTTTCTCATTGGCACTCATACCATATCTTCTTATATCTATTGACCTCGAATTTGAGCTCAGTAACACAAAATTAAAATGTTAAACCAGAGAAATTGCACATAAACAAGGGTCATAACTACCGAACAACAACAGTGAAATCGTCAATATCGAATTTGACCTTAATATTGGCATCAGTCACAATACAGGAAATTTGAAATGTATTGGTGGAATTTAAAAAATAGCAAAGCAAGAAATGATTTGAGGACAAAGGACGAAAACATGGGAATAATAAAGGAACACATTTATTTTGTAAAATGGTAACACCAATATTAAAAAACATCGGTAAACCACTGTTGTCTATATTTGTGTAATCATCACGGATATTCCTTGTAAATTCTAGTTTAAATCCAAACTCATCAGATATACTAGGTTAATAATTTGGTACGTCAGGCATGCGTTTCGTCTACATATGACTAATCAGAGGCACTCGCATCAAACCAATGAGAAGTCAAATCAAATATGAATTGCCAGACAGACATAAAAACATTACAATCATTTCATACACCTAATATAGTTGACCTATTGCTAAAAGTATTAGAAACAGACCAAAACACAAAAATTTAACATTGAGCAATGAATCATAAAAAATGACTTGAAAGTCAAAAAAAAACATACCAAACTGACATGTACATAGTAGAATATTTTTATACAACAAATAGAGTAGACCTATTTTAAAACAGACCAAAACATAACTTAACTTTAACCACTGAACCATGAAAATGAGGTCATAGTCAAATGACACCTACCAGATGGACATGTTCACCTTACAATCATTCCATACCCCAAATATAGTAGACCTATTGCATAAAATATTAGAAAAACAGACCAGAACACAACAACTTAACTATAACCACTGAACCATGAAAATGAGGTCAAGGTCAATTGACACCTGGCCGTTGGACCTTTACACCTTACAATCTTTCCATATACAATATAAAGGATACAAATTGATTACAGTATCTGAGATATGGACTTAACCTTGAAAACTAAACGTTGTTCACTGATCCATGAAATATGATCGAGGTCAGGTGAAAACTATCTGACTGCATGAGGACCTCCCAAGGTACGCACATTACATATATGTCGTTATCATATTACTCATGATAAGTGACAAACTAAAATACTAAAAATCTTAACTTTTTTCAAGTAGTCACATAACCATGAAAATGAGGTCAAGGACAATGGACATATCGGACGGAAACATTAGGCATCTATAAACAAAGTATGAAGAATCTAAGTCTTCTTCCTTCTGAAATATAAAGCTATTAAGAAGTTAGCTAGCGCCGCTGCCACCAGATTACTATCCTTATGTCGAGCTTTCTACAACACAAGTTGCAGGCTCACCAAACAATGCCAAAAAAATGCACAATACAAGAACCTTTTTTAATATTCAATAACATCTTTTATGGATATTTTATTAATTATAAATCTAATTGCTATTTCATAGTTTTTAATCTTAACATGATGTGATCAATCACAGCTGTTAGACTGTTGTATTTAATGTTGATGTTAAATAGGTCTGAAGAGGAAGTACATAAAAGCCTATTTTGTGTCGCTTAATTTAAGTAGTGGTTCTAAGAGCCATCAAAAAGGAGATCATATGTGAATAGGATAGAGAAAAGGGGTCTTCCCTAATGCTATACTGAATTTATAGATATAAGAAGATGTGGTATAAGTGCCAATAAGACAACTCTCCATCCAGTCTCAATTTGTAAAAGAAAAATCTTTTCAAAGGTCAAAATATTGTTTTAACACGGAGCAGTAATTGTTTACTTTTCCCACATTATTTGTAAGACCATACCTTTGAAGAATAATAAAATTTTGTGGGTATATATTTTCCGTACTACCAAAGCATCATTTATAACATTTATTTGAATGTCCATTTATGTAGCCAGAATAAATGTGTATCCAAATAATAATTTATGTTTCTGTTCATCTTAGGTACTTTACATGTTTCAAAAGTGGTCTAAAATACAAAAAGTTAAAGCATAAAAATACTTAACTCCGAGGAAAATTCAAAACGGAAAGTCCCTAATCAATGGCAAAATCAAAAGTTCAAACACACCAACGAATGGATAACAACTAGTACTGTCATATTCCTAACTAGGTACAGGCATTTTCTTATGTAGAAAGTAGTATTCTTGAAAACAAACATATCAAGGTTTTCCCATCAAAGACCTTAATGACATTAAACATCCACTGACATGACTGACAAGATATAAGCTTAAACTTTTTCATGTAACTACACCAATTTTGACCAATAACTAGTACATGACTATTAGGGAAGAAGTCCTAACACATGACATGACATATATTTTGTAGTATCAAATTTTCATTCTATACATTATAGTTAAACATTAACACACATATAGAGATAAATGCCGGTCAGTTTTATACACTACTCTGATTGGCCCTTCAATCTACTGTGATATTCTCCATCAGCTTTTTCCTGAAATAAACTTGTTGATGATGAGTAGTAAATAACGACTCATTTTGAATTGGCTTAAAAAACAAACAAATATTTAATGATAAGGCTTTTTTTTAAATAACATATTAAATTATAAATTTATTTCAATAGTAAAAAATTGAAATACATTGCACCAAAACGAAACATTTAGTATACATCATGTACATGGCACAGTAGATGGATCAACATGTAAAATGTATTTTTAGTATGGCTTTGTCAACTACTGCTTAAGTATCTCAAAATTTCTATCAGCCCATAGACTTTATATACATTTGTATGGGTCAAAGGGTTAAACTTTAACACTATTTTATTAATCTGAAATGCATAAATTTATACATTTTGACACAATACATTCCAAAAAATAAGTGTTTGAAAACAGTATAAATATTTTCAACATGCAGTACTGTGAATAAATATTTGTTTTCTGAATATTTGTTTAAGCAATGGGTGTGCATTCCTGAATACTGTTGTTGATCTAACAAATTGTGTTGACCTAATCATATAAAAAAATATATCATTATACTTAATTGATATGTCATTTCAAACAATAACCAAATATTTTTAGAGTGTTTACATATCACTTTGAAATTATGATCTGAAGATCTGAAATGTAATATTGCACTATCCTGATACCAGAACGGAATTGGCAATGCTTTAGTTTTATGAGATTGGCCAGCCCAGTGGAAATACCTGGAAAACCACAGTTTGGCGGGAAAATACTGGGCAATACTTGGTAATATGAAATACTAATCCCAGACAATTTCATGACAATACATGACTATTTCTACACTTCAATGTTTTTGAGAAGGTTTACTGTCCTTATAGGACTTGTGAATGGGTGGAAGTTTACGAATCGCTGGAGACAAAGTGCCTACTGGCAGTATAATTGTATTTTACATTGAGAAAATATTTACAGACAATATGCACATATATTCTATCTTCAACAATTATTGAATACAAATTTCTTAATAAATTGAACATCTTTCATAGCATTAATCTCTAAGGCAGTAAATAATAAAAATAAAAAAAAATAATTGCATACATTCATTTACATATTCCTTATAAAAGGTTAGAACCAACTTGATATATATGGCAATGAGTATGAAAATAATAATTTGAATATCATCATTGTCAATCATACCACATCCCTTTATATTTATATTATAAATATTTTGTAATGTTAATTTTGCATAACAATTCTTCTTTGGTAATTTGTAAAAATGTGTTTTTTTTTGAAAGGTTGAATAAATTGTTAAACAGGATATTTAACAAGCCAGTCCTGATGGGGTTTGTGTCAGTGCAGAAAGATTACAATCATATTTGACACAGATAGATATATATTTTTTGGAATATCATCAAAAAGTACATTGCACTATTGTTTTTGTTTTTGTCCCTGATGCTTTCTCTTTATTTACAAATAAAAAGGCTTTAATATCCACTATAAACATGATAAAATGTCATTAGGGTTTCATAGTATTTGGTCCAATAATGTAAAGTACTTAAGAAAATCATCAAAAAGTACTTTGCAATATTGTTTTTGCCTTTGTGCTTGGTCTTCTTTTACAAACAAAAAGGCTGCAATATCCACTATAAATTGTCATAAAAATGTAATGTCCAATAACGTAAATTAACTAAGAAAATGATGTATACAGAAGGCAAGCTTTTCTTTTAAACCCTGGCCTTGCGGTCATAAAACTTTCGAATCAGTTTTTTGTACTCGTACTCGAAATTCCACCAATCAAAATGCTGGATTTCATATTTCGAACATGATTTTTGTGCTCCGAGCACTGAGCAAAGTTGTATGCCTTCAAGGCCAGATGTTGTTTGTTTTCATTTTATGATCCTAGGTATTTTCAATTTCTGTTTGATTAGAGAAAATATGTCAAAAACTATTTTTCTATTAATTTCAGAATAACAAAAGTGCAAAACGTAATTACATAGATCTTTATCATAAGTAGCAGTAGTATTTCACAAATCATTTAAAATAATTGATACAAAATGAAAATTGTTAGAAAAATTGATTAATTAATATACACAACAGAAAACATTTTTTAAAATTGAAATGTTCATTTCAGATACTTTTTCTTGATCTTGAAGAAGATATTTCAATACTTATGGTCTTTTAACTGTGCAAGTGAGAATTGTTTTTGCAATACAGTTTAAATTAATCACAGAAATATTATAAAAACAACTCATATAATGAAAAGGGGTGAAAGTAGGTCGATCATTTGTCAAAGACAGATAAATTGTATTTCTCTAAGGTCACAGGACCAAAAAGAATAATTTAAAAATAAATTAAAGTAAAAGAGGATGGTTCCCTCCTAAAACTGGTGCATTGTCAGGTATGGAAATATAGATTCCATCACTGCAACAAGTATGTAATGATATTTCTCCATTACAGATAGTATTATTTTTATATTAAAAGCGCGAGGCTTGTCGAGCATTTAAAAAAATTAAAATTCAACTGTTGAGAGTGGAAAAAATATCGTAAATACACAAGTTATAATGGTGGAATCTGTCTCTTGTATGATTTTTATCGTACTGTTTCAAATATTTACAGAAAATATATATGCTCTTTATATATGACGTCATCAAGCATGGTCCCCTTTTTTCAGGATGTCATAATAGGAAATTCAGAAGAAATCAAGAAAAATTTAAAGTCATAACTAAATTGCAATCATTTGCTGAGAACAGATATTTCACTATTGACGAGAAATATTTTTCTCACACCGCTCAAGAAATGTGAAAATAGCACAAAAATTAGAGAACACATGATAAACCTGTTCAATTAAAAATCACATTGCATCTACATAAATTTTCTTTTACAAGGCATTTCTAAATATCACAATGTTTTCTTGGTCTTTAAGTAAATTATTATTAAAGCGTTGTTGATATAACTGGATTTAACCCATGAACAAGCACTGTGGGAGGTAGGTCATTGGTTAGAGCAGTAAGACTAAGTAAATATTCCAGCTGGCCGGTTGTATCTTGAGGGGGTCTTGGTAAGTACATAAAGGTCACTGCCGTCTTTTTGGAACATTCTTTAATCCTAGTGTTTATTTTCGTAACTATATGTTCTGGTATTGATTTATATAGAGTCATCTGGTGGTCTTCATCTTCGGATAAGTCTTTGTATGATTCTCCAAGGTCTAAGGAAATCGGCTGGATTTTTGCTGGAATTCGGAAGGTTTTCAAAACCTTGTCTAGTTTTGTTTCGACATTTTTACCTGCAACACCTTCATTGTTGGTACATAGCATGACCCTAAGATATGTTTTAGATTTCCATCCTGGAACCATGTCAAGAATACATGCTAGCTGAAGCATGAATAAACATGTGTCATCAAAAATACTTGCTGTGTATGGTCGAAATAAGTTCAAAGGCCATACATCAATATAATATTCAGTAGTTGACTTCAAAATTATAGATTTATCAAGCTGGTTAAAATGTCTACATATACAGACATTTTTCTGTAATTTCAATGAATCGTATATCATCTTCACGTAATCTGATGGACTCTGGTGCTTGTGACTTCTCTCGCTTCTGATTGGAAGGTTATCGAACATCATATCCACATCATTTGAGGAATTAATTTCTTCTGATGAAAAGAATCGTCTTTTTCTCCTCATACATTTCACTAACGAATCAACAGGTTTTGAATCATCGTAAAATCCTAGGCAAACGGTATTTGGTTTCATTCCGCCTAAACCTGAAAGTCTTATTAAATGTGCTAGACCTTCTGAAACAGTATTAGCCAATGTTAATTCAGCGAATGCTTTCACTTTCAGTTTATCAATCAGACTCATCCACTGTGGGTATTCTGTCTGAACTGGGTCATAATCAAATTTATCCAAAGACCCAATTTTAACATGGCCTACAATGAAAAGTCCTCCCTTTTTTATATCATTGATGAAATGAATAAGTTCACATGCCTGTCTTGGATGGGCCACCATTAACAATATTTGTGGTCTCCAATACTTTATATGGGCTTTCCTGGGATCTAACATAAGCAAATACTTCCTCACCTGAAAAAAATAGATTGCATACTTAAATCTAATAAGGGAGATAAGTCAATAAAGATATAAATGACAGGTATGTCCTTTGTTGATGGGGTTCATAAGTGTTTCTTGTTTTTTTTATATAGATCAATATAAGACTGTTGGTTTTTCCCTTTGAATGCATATGGTTTTACACCAGTCATTTTTGGGGCTCTTAATAGCTTTAATACTGTTCAGTGTAATCCAAGGCTCCATGTTGAAGACCTATCTTTGACCTATACTGTTTTTTTTTTTACAAATGATGACTTGAATGGATAGTTGTTTCATTGGCACTAATACCACATCTTCTTATATCTATATTCTTATTTTCTTCTCCAAAAAAAATGCATGAAATATTAGCTATTGGATGTCAAATATCTTCATATGCAATATTTCTTCTGTTTCCTGTCAATTCATAAATTTTCAATTGCATCTATGATTGCATTGTAAATGTTAAACAATTGACAAAAATGGAAGGTATCTTCTTATTGCGATTTCAGGAAGTGCTGATTACATAGCACACTACCAAAATTTTAAATGCTGTGCCATTTTTTGCAATAATGAAAAAAAACCACTGCTAACAGTTTAATTACTCACTTGATGGAAAATCAAAGCTTGGCTAATAGAGCCCCATTCTGATGGTACCGATTTAAAGTGCAGTAAAATAACCAATAACAGCATGGCAATAATTGCTATAGAACTGTACATAGGGCTGACTAAAAAACACATCACCATTGATCCAATCATCCCTAGAACACAGGTGTGCCAGGTAAATATATTGAATGTTGGCCTGAAAAATAATTTAGAATTGTTTTCTACATGTATGTTTTATTTCATTCCTTTCCTTTTTTTTTCATTTTACCTATTATGTCTGTTTGTTTTGTTCACACATCATTGTCAATATAATGGAATTTGATATGACTGTCATACAAGTGAGAGGTTTAGCTAGTTATAAAAACAGGTTCAATCCACCATTTTCTACATAAGAAAATGCCTGTTTCAAAATGCCTGTTCTAAGTCAAATATGACAGTTTTTATCCATTCGTTTGATGTGTTTGAGTTTTTGATTTTGCCATTTGATTAAGGACTTTCTCTTTTGATTTTTCCTCATAGTTTAGTATTTTTGAGATTTTACTTTTTTCTATTCATGGGATACCAGTTTATGCTAATTTCATGGATAAAATAAAATATTTTGTGACAAGATGTATTTTACGAAGATGTTAATGTGTGTTAAGTATATTTTTAGTATGACCTTGACTCAAAATCAACTAGTCCACAAAGTATATGTAATAGGTCATTTTAGGTCAAATATATGTCAATTTTAACCTCTTTGTGACATCACATGTACAGTGACATCACAAGTAATAATAATAATAATATTGAATATTTAAGTACCTAAAGTTTGGAGCTGATGCCAACTCTAATGCCAAACATGCCAGATTGACAGCGGCATAGGACAGAAGGAAGAACACAGAGGCTGCAGGAGCTATGGCATTCAGTGATCCTACTAACAATACTATCTGAAATAAAAAAAAATAACATTTATTACATTTTGTGCAGAACACACCAACTTTAAAATACGGTATCTATTATTTAAAGTTTAAGATAATTCAAATGTATACCAAATAAAAGTTGAATTTCTCTTATTTATTTGAACGGCCAAATTTCACAATGAAAACATGTACATAGGTTTTCTTGTTATTATCTAATTATCTCCCCTTGAAATTCTTAAGTTTTGGTAGTTTAAATATTCTGTTCTGGTTTGCTTATAACATCTCTAAATTAGAATGCAACCTTTTATTTCTAGACCTTAAGAAATACATTAAATAATCACAACTGTTCAGTAACTGTAAAAGGCCTTTTCAAATTACTCCCTTGAAACTTGTAAATAGACAGTATTTTGTAAATAACAGGCAAATGTCATTTTTATTTTTCAACAAATTGAACTTTCAAGAATAGTAAAGGCAAACTAGTAAAGACATGCACTTTAACACTCTATTTGAGCAATGTAGCTAATAGGAATGAGGGAAAAGAAGAAATATAAAATTATGAATATTCTACTTGTAAAAGCAACAAAATCTCAAGTCTAAGAGATATAACTCTATTTTCAAAATTTGTTACTTGTACTAGTTAATTAAAACACATTTGTATAAAAGTAATACGCTTGACTAACTGTAGGAACAAGGAATTGAAAAGTAAAACCACATGGCTGATCAGTTAAAATTTCATAGGTATTTTAAGCAACTAATAAACGAGGTATCACACATTTCTGTTACCTGAACAAGGAACCAGGAAATCAACACAGCAATGTATGGATTACCTCCCCTAGTAACCTTTGAAGCAGGCCTTAAAACAAACCCTGAAAAATATATGTTCTTCATTGAAATGCTGAAATACTCAGATATATGAATGACATATTAATCACAGGGTGTCTTATTTATTAATTGTAATTTGTTTTGAACTAGCTTTTAGTGACTGCTAGTAAATTTAGTTGGAAATTTGTGTCCTTTGTTTTTATGTTAGTGTATTCATTATTTTTTGCTGTATACTAATTTTGTCAATTGTGTGGGTATCTGTGAACAACAAATTTTCCATCAAGGGTGTATGCAGACCTAGGCAGAACCATGAAACATAAAATCATAAAAAAAACATCTTTTGCTAAATACAAAAAAAAATGGTACCCTACAAAAACAAAGGAATTCACAATAGTTGATTTTGTGCTTTCTACTAATTTGTTGAGTCCGACTGATTTTGACAGTTTCTTCATACGTTGTATTGTTACACCTTTTTTAGAGGTTAAAGTGATCAAAAACATGTTCAACCCTACTACATCCCTTACATACCTGGTGCGAGACCACAATTAATTCGTAGTGCATTTCTTTTAGAACATAAATGAACATTAAAAAAATCACACCTGCGCTTTCTCTATGAAATTTTTATAGTGTGTTGTAATACTTTTGGGACAAATTATATCAAAACAAGTGAAACTGCGAGCTACTGCTCACTGATGATACCCCCGCCGCAAGTGGATAATATTAATAGTGTAAAAATATGCAAGTGTTTGGTAAACAGGAAGTTGTCAAGTGATGAATCTGAAAACGCATCACACAGTATAGCTGACTTATATAAATCCTGAAACCAAATTTCAGAAATCCTTGTATTGTAGTTCCTGAGAAAAATGTGACGAAAATTTTCAACTTGGCTATCATGTGTAAAATCATACAAGTGTTCGGTAAACAGGAAGTTGTCGAGTGATGAATCTGAAAACGCATCACACGGTATGGCTAACATATATAAATGTTGATACCAAATTACAGAAAGGGTGGAAGTGTAGTTCCTGAGAAAAATGTGACGAAAGTTTCATGGGACGGACTGACTGACGGACAGACTGATGGACGGACGGACGGACTGACAGACAGAGGTAAAACAGTATACCCCCCCTTTTTTAAAGCAGGGGTATAATTATAGAAAATTTCATCAGCTCAAACTCAAAATATGCACAATTTTATGTTTAGGGCGTCTTGAAATCTTTTGACAGCTTCTGAAGTGCTAATTTTTAACCTTTTTCAGCTAGACCAAATCACTACTTTCCTTTGAAATTCTGGACACAAATTTTTTTACAGTGCAATTTAACCCCCCTACTTGCAATTTGATGCATTAAACATAGAGAAATGAATTTGGAAAGGGTATAAAAAGTAATGGCAAGTAACCCACTGTCAACACTAGGGACTATATTCGAAAATCAAGGGACGGCCATTGTGGTCTCAGACCACCTGTCTCAAGTCAGGAGCCTGTCATATGCATACAAAAATGTATTTGTTTCCATTGATTTTTTTTGGTCATAAATCAAGTTTTCACAAAAAATTAACTTATTTACAATGACAGAAACTTACAAAATAATTCATCGTTTGCTAACGCCTGTAAGATTCTAGATGCTCCAATCAGATTTCCTAAAGCTGCAGACAGGGTCGCAGCAAATATACCGATCAGGATGAAAGGACTCCACAGGTTAATGGACTGTAGAAACAGGTAATCATTCAGCAGAAGACACCTAAAAATAGCATTTGCATTTGAGCATAAATATGTACATGTATAAGACTCGGCTTGATTTTGGAATATCAATATACGAAAAACAATGAAATAAAAGATAAATTTTGGTTCATTTGTAGCATTTAATTAACATTCAAGTGAGACAACAATTTATGAGAGCCTTGGTGTAGTGGTTAGTGCATTGGACTACTAACACAAAGGTTCCTGGTTCGATTCCCATTCGGGATGAAAATTTCAGGAAACTCAATTTTCTACTCTCCTATGACACCATTTGCGAGTATGGTCTTGAGGAAACGATGATAGTCTGTCGGAAGGGGACGATAAATGGCTGGCCCGCGTTAAGAGAGAGCCATATCACTTGCACATTAAAGACACCCTTGTAGATTTCGAAAAAGAGTAGGCTTAAATGCTGCTACAAGGCAACATTCGCACCCGCAAAGTGGAAAGGGATAAATATAAGTTGCAAAACTTGTTTCCCAATCCACTATATATAAATATGTTTAAACTAACAATTCAAGTAGCAAACAGTCGCAGGCTTGAACTCAATTCTTGTTAGGTGGTATTCAAACAAAAATTAGTTGTTATAATATTTTATTAAGTTGTCAATGTCTAAATATTAGACAAGAAACAGAAATTCATTATAATATAATGTGCAAGTACATTGTATAGATTATCAGGTTTTCTACACATTGATATCCTAAAATATCAGCCGTGAGCCACAATGTGAGCATTTTTTGTGAGTTAGAGATACGAACGAGCTAAAAAGCTTCACATTGTATTGAGCAGCTGATATTTTTCAATATCTATACAAAGAAAACCTGATTATCTGTTTGTACTTCTATTCCTGGCTTTTTTCTCTTCCCTAAGACAGTTTTATGCTTGATGATAGCAAGCTTGATAATGTCTCCTCATACATTGTGATGTAGCTGATAACTTCCCCTCATACAATGTGACGTCATTGATAATGCTCGATCTCGTCTCAAAGCCCTAATACGAGAATTATAGGTAATATACTTGGTGGAGAGTGATAAAGACTAAATTTTACTATCAAAAATACTTAAATAAGAGTGACACATATGCATATGATGACCTATAGTACTAGAGTTTAACCCTGGCTTTTGGTTGGGGTCAATCTTTAATTTTGTAGACTATTTGTCTGTTTTGTTGTCTGTTTTCTTCAAATTACTGTCTTTGATTGCTACCTTGGACATGTATATTTTACCATTCTTAATTCATGCATAAATAAGAGGATAGTATCGGGTTATTTCTATATGATTTAATGATCTATCCTTAAAAAATAATGCAATACACATGTCACTTTCCATTTGTTTGTAAAATTAAATCTTAGCTACAACCTCTTACCTTGCATCTAAAAATGTGCTAATTTCAAAATGTTTTGCAAATTTTACCTTAACTAAAGAAAAAGATTAAAAGGGACCAATGCAAATATGCAAGACAAAATTCTTATATAGGAGTCAAAATTCAAATGTTATTTTTGACATCTGACAGATTAATTTTTCAAAAAATATGCAAAGGAGGTTGTTTGATTAAATAATAACTCTTTAGGAATTTCAAATCAATTCAAAACAGTGGTATTTTTGTCCTATATCATATTAACTTTCATTCTGCTATACAAAAATATTTAAATAAAAGTAAATAAATCATCAAAAGTCATGTTTTAAATCCTCCCCCCTCTGCCTGAACATTGTAATTTTGTATATTTCTTAGAATACTATATTATACCTATCACAAGAAGCACCAACTAATACCATCAGAATAAAATAGGTCCCAAAAGTGAAAGTGACAGCTGACAGGGTGCCTTTAGGAATGGCTTTACTTGGGTCTTTTAACTCTCCTGAAATTATTAAAGTAGAAATTGTAATTTTTGTGAATTATATGTTTATATAGAAACTACACATGACAGTATTTTTAATTTGCAGTTCAATTGTCAGTTGCCTTAAGGTGGTTCAGTGTTCTATGTTCTTACGCAAATTTACAGATTAACATTGTTGGGGTGTTATTTAGACAAATTAAATATACAGAATGTGTTTTCAGCCTTGTATAACCATCACTGGTGATCCAATGGATAAAATCTGCCGTAGAGTTGTCACTGGTTCAGACGTATTTATGTATAGATATAAATACATTCTGAAAAAAAAACTTTGTTGATACAATGCATATGGTATATAGAAACACATAGTCATACATATTAATTTTATAAGGCATATGATACATGTACATGTAATGTGCTGCACCAGTCTTCACGACGAGTGACAGCCCAGGCAGCCCAGGCTGGTAAAATTGCTCTCGGGCCTGTAGTCCAAATAATTATGACGTCTTGAAAGGCTATTATAATTTTTTTCTTTGACGCCTTACTTCGACGAGTAAGGCGTCAAAGAAAAAAAATATAATAGCCTTTCAAGAGTCATAATTATTTGGACTATCGAGACTGTAATAATTAGACCTACAGGCCAACAGAATCTAACTAAAAATTTTCAAAAATTGAGCTGCGGGCCAGTAGATTTAGCAGTTCAGCGTGAAGACTGCTGCACTATATAGAATTTGTAATTAGCTAGATGAGTTCAGACTTTAAATGATCAAATTCACCTAAAATTAATAGAACATGTGATGAAGATTTTAAGTTAATATCAGTGCTTGCATTTATTATCACATGAATAGAAAAAATCACCAGTAATAATACCATAAGAGGGTGATGCTGTTTTTTAAATACAAATTAGTTAATTATCATTTGCATTAAAATATTATTACATTAATTTTTAATTAAGATATTTTCAAAAATATGTTCATACTAACACTAAAGAATTGATCTTAAATTTTTAAAAATACAAACAAAAACAAGAAAAAAACACATTCACAATGAAATAACCTAGTCATTAAATGGGAGATTACTCAGGTCTCCCATAAAAATTAAAATGTGATGTTATCTCCCCTTAATACATTTCCTATCTATTTTTAAAATGATATCTATTTCAGTTGAATGTTTTTTTTATTATTTTGATTTTAACAGCCATTCAGTAAAACGTATCAAGTGCCATTTTGATAAAATGAATTTAACATTTCTCCCAACTTTAAAATTATAAGAACTACAATCATGTTTCATAGCCAGCTTTTAATAAAATATTTTTCAATTTGCACTTCAATCGACTTGCAGTCAATCACCAAAGAAATCCTTTATCCCAATTTGAAAAATAACATGAACAGTTTCTAAAGAATATCCTATGGTCAAGACATTTTAATCCTCAGAAAATGACAAAAAAAACCATTAAATTGTGTCTAAATTTATTGTCTATGAACATGAAAGCAATGAATTCACACAGTTTATGTTTTTCGCAAGCAATGAATTTACACAGTTTATGTTTTTCTCATTGTTCAAGGCTGTATGGTTGCCTATAACTGCTTTATACATCAACTTTATTTTAACTTTGGCTTCCTTTAAATTAATTATATCCATTCAGATTCTAACTGGTCTAGATCTGCACTGTATGTCCTTTCCAGTAGCTATTTTCCTTAATACAGGCATGACATTGGACTTGGACTTCTCTTGAACTGAATTTTAATGTGTGTATTATGCGTTTACTTTTCTACATTGGCTAGAGATATAGGGGAAGGGTTGAGATTTCATAAACATGTTTAACCCCGCCCCATTTTTGCACCTGTCCCAAGTAAGAAGACTCTGGCCTTTTTTAGTCTTGTATTATTTTTAATTTTAGTTTCTTGTGTATAATTTGGAGTTTAGTATGACGTCCATTATCATTAAACTAGTATGTATATTTGTTATTAACGGGCCCAGCTGAAGGACGCCTTCCGGGTGCGTGAATTTCTGGCTGCATTGAAGACCTATTGGTGATCTTCTACCGTTGTGTATTCTATTGTCAGGTTGTTGTCTCTTTGACACATTCCCCATTCCATTCTCAATTTCATACTCGTAAGTTTGATGCAGTTTTTTTTCAAATGAATTAGTAGAGTTTTCTTTTCATATCAGGGCCTTTTATAGCTGACTACACAGTTTATATTTTTCTCATTGTTGAAGGCTGTATGGTTGCCTATAACTGCTTTATACATCAACTTTATTTTAACTTTGGTTGATAGTTGTCTCATCATGATGATGGAAGTTTTAACAACCTTGACTTGCTATACAGCCCTCGCACTGTCCACCTTCTCATCATACTAAATCTCCTAATTTTTATACTAAAGATTTTCTTCCCCAGGAATAGAAGACCTTAGCTGTATTTGTCAAAACATATAAAAATTTTGGGCTCTCAGTGCTTCTCAACATTATGTCCTTTCTATCTTTTGTCATTGAAGCGTCACTGATGAGCTTTTTGTCAATGAAACGTGCATCTGGCGTACAAAATTTGTATCCTGGTATGGTTTCTACAATAAGTTTATTGACATAGTGTACCTTTACTTGAAGCAGAAATCAATCTATCATTTAGAAGTTCTTTTTCATGTCAAATTTGCATGAAATTGTGAAGATGAAACATGCATCTGGCGTATAAAATTTGTATCCTGGTATGGTTTCTACGATTAGTTTATAGACTTATAGTGTACCTTTATTTTCAGCAGACGTCAATCTATCATTTAGAAGTTCTTTTTCATGTCAAATTTGCATGTAATTGAATAATTGTCATGCATTATGATTAATTAATTGTCAAAATAATGTTAAAAATTTGAACAAAATTTTAAAGTTTATGGAAAAAAGATTTAATAATCAAAAGACATGTTGTTTACATATATACAAGAGTGTGCAACTCATCAATGTATAAAGGAAAAGTGCACATGATGATAAACTGATCCATGTGATCATGTGATCCATGTGATCATGGTTGAAATTAGGTTGGAAGTTCTGTGGTTTATAAGAGTTCTTCAGTTACTATATATGGATTCATTGTTGTTTATTGTTTATTGTTTGTGTATTGCCACAAATATTTAAATGATTAATGACAATTAATAAAATTATATATTATATATACTATTGTATGTTGGATACCACTAACCAATACCAATGTTTGTGAGTTTCTTGGGTACAAGTGAACCCCAAATTCAAATGTTCAAGGACTAACATATTTTCAATAGAGATTGTCAAAACAATGAAATCAAATATCTACGAAAAGTTTTCAGCAATTCTAGAAAATCAATACCCACGAAAATAAATGATTTCACACTATCACTGGTATATCACTACTGAGGTTGAGAGTTCGAGCTCAACTGTCAAGGTTCATTTGACTCTAAATTTATCAGTTTTTCTGACGAGTTTATGTGGTTCTTTCTGGGAACTCCACCCTTCCTTGTGATTTACAGATTTCTGATGACGACGAAATGTGGGATTGCAATATCTCGCTTTTGTGACAATAGTCGCAGAGTCAACAAAAATGGGGAAGAAATAAATAACAATTTTCCTCTAGATGCTATCTTTTGATTGTAAGAAGCTTCTGTATAAGTTTGGAAAAAATCCAGGATGGTTTATGAATCTTTAATAAATAAATGTTTTAAAAACTTTAAATATTGCTATCAAACCTTATAATAACAAATTTGATAACAATTTTTAAAAACAAATAAATAGTTTGAAATAAATCATTTGTAAAAAAAATATTGTTATGTTATTATTTTTTTTGTATGTAAAATGATTGTCATAAGTATTTAAATTAATCATAATTATATGAACTTTTATAATGATTCACATTAAATACAATACAGTATAAAAATGCTGAAGACTTTTTCTTGCTTTAAGAAAAGGGAAATTATGTAGATTTCAATCAAACTACAAAATTAACCAAAAAGAAAGAATTTTTTAAAATATTTATAAAGTAAGTAATTATTCATGTATATACTGAAGCTGTGCTATTTGAGCAGTCAAATTGCATTGACTGTATATTTATATGTGATATACATGCAGTCACTGTCCGTATATTACCTTGTTTGTGACGTTGACAATGCCTTTCTGTAGTTTTATTTATGACGTCAATAAAACATACAGGTTCGCTGCAATTTTACGTTGTCCACTCACAATTAAAGAATGACGGTTTTTACCCTAAATACTTCACTTTGAACAGTTATAAGAGTTGCAGTATATAAAGAATAACCATAGATTGTCTCGAAATATCAATCTGTTATTTGTACTCGGCTCGAAACAGGTAGAAATGCTCGGCACAGCCTCGCTTTCTACCTGTTTCTAAGCCTAATTGTACAAATAACATTGATATTTCGAGACAATGTATGGTTATTCTATATATATAATAAAGTGCCTTTGTAAATTTACAACCAAAAAAGTACAAAAAATACAAAACTTAGGTTGCATTTAAAAAAATAATTGATAGGAGGTTTTTTTAGTACTTACTTACTTACTGCCCATTACCCAAATGAGTTTAAGTAATGTTGTTTTATTGAAATAAAAAAATAACTAACAAAAATTTAAAATAGTTTTCACATTATGTCTTTGAAGTCCTGAGAAAAAATATTTATTCGCGAAAAGTGTCAGTCCTAAGGATTTAACCACCAAAATATTGCATAGGACTGACACAATTTTAGTATTTTTCAATAGACTTGATAGTGAGGACCAGCAGATTTTCTTCAAGAACCACCAGGGAAAAAAAGATTTCGAGAACTGTGGGTGATAAAGAATGTACTCAAAGTTGAAACCCAAACCACACTCACCTACAAAAAACTTGATTTTCTGACCCTATATAATTCATGGCAAAAAATCGGAAAACAAAAACCTGAATATTTTTTTAAACATTATGTTTTCCTTTTCGCGAAACATAGAATCATATAGCAGAAGCGTATGTTTGTTAAATTGTATTGCTGGATTGCTGTTAACTGATATCTCACTAACATCTTTCCTTATTCATAATAATTCAAACTTAAAAACTTACTGGTACTATACAAATGCTTTGCTCACTAACCTGACATGTTAGCTCCATTAAGGATACCAGTTACACTACTGAATAAAATAGAAAATACTGTGGCAAAATCCATCTTGTCATGTGTTATATAGTCTCTACCATACTGTTCTGGAAAAAAAATGTCACAATTATTGAAAGGGGGTAGAAAAATGACATATGTGCAAGGACGAAAAGGAAATATAAAATCACAAGTTTTGAAAGAAAGATCTGCCATTAACACATATACTCAATCATGTCAATGTATTTTTAGAAAATGCGTCTTCGACAACAACAACATAATAGCATTATATGATGCAAAAAAACAAGAAAGTGTCTTCAGTACACGGATGCCCCACTCGCACTATCATTTTCTATGTTCAATGGACCGTGAAATTGGGCTAAAAACTCTTATTTTGCATTAAAATTAGAAAGATCATATCATAGGCAACACATGTCCTAAGTTGTTCTGACTTCAACTTCATCAAAAACTACCTTGACCAAAAACTTGAACCAGAAACAGGACAGAACTGTGCCTGTTCCAAATCAGGAGCTTGTAATTCAGTTGTTGTTTGTTGATGTGTTACATATCTGTTTTTGAATTTTCTTTCAATTTTTTTTTCACATAAATTAGGCTGTTAGTTTTCTCGTTTGAATTGTTTACATTTGTCATTTTTTGGCCCTTTTATAACTGACTAAGTGAAACCAGGTGCTCCGCAGGGCGCAGCTTTATACGACCGCAGAGGTCGAACCCTGAACAGTTGGGGCAAGTATGGACAAAACATTCAAGCGTGATACAGCTCTGAATTTGGATTGTGATCAAATTTTTGACATTACATGGGTTTTTTTACACAAAACAAATGTCAAGATTTTACAAATCAATTAAAGATTTCTTCTTATTTAAATCTAAAATTAAATAGTTGACACAGCATAGGTTTCTGACACAGAATGAATGTGGTCTAATGAACTTAAAAGTTTTTTTTTGCCTTTGAGCAATTCACTATGCTGTTGAATATTAATCCTCTCAAAAAAATGTTTGAAGAAATTTTCTTTTTATTTATGAAATCTGAAATGAGAAAAATTTAACCCCCCCCCCCCCCCTTTTTTCACATCCCCGTTTCCCTTTTTCCAAAACTGATATCAATTCAAATTTCTAATGGAGTTTGCAACAATAACTACTCTTTTAAATACATCATAAAATATTAAAATGTAAAATAAAGTGCTTGTTATCACTGAATGGTAAAGATTGGTTGGTAGTAAAAGTGAATATACATTGTTTATTGTATAAAACAATAAAAAAAACTTCATCAGCAACATTTTATATTGGCAAATTTCCAATGAAGTTATTTACATAAAGTTATTGGCAAATAAAAATAGAAAATGACATCATAGTCATGTCTGGCAAATGTCCAACATACATTATCTAAAAACATTTTAGATAAGATAAGGAAATAAGATGTAAAAAAACTGCTTGTTATCACTGAATGGTAAAGATTATTTTAATTTATCAGTTGGTAGTAAAAAGTGAATATACATTGTATATTTTATATAACAAAGATTTAAGTTGATTCTGGACAAAGAAAGATAACTCCAATTAAAAAAAAATCTTGCTATTGCACAATATTTTGCAATTAGATATTTCTTGCTTACTATTCTGGACAAAGAAAGATAACTCTAATTAAAAAAAAATTTGCTATTTCACAATATTGTGCAATTAGATATTTCTTGCCATTGCGCAATACTGTGCAATTGAAAAGACTTGCTATTGCACAATACTTGATATGGAATCCTGATTTGGACCAACTTGAAAACTGGGCCCATAATCAAAAATCAAAGTACATATTTAGATAAAGCATATCAAATAAGCCCAAGAATTTAATTTTTGTTAAAATCAAACTTAGTTTAATTTGGACCCTTTGGACCTTAATGTAGACCAATTTGAAAACTGGACCAAAAATTAAGAATCTACATACACAGTTAGATTTGGCATATCAAAGAACCCATTTATTCAATTTTTGAAGAAATCAAACAAAGTTTAATTTTGGACCCCCATTTAGACCAACTTGAAAACTAGGCCAATAATTAAAAATCTAAGTACATTTTTAAATTCAGCATATCAAAGAACCCCAAGGATTCAATTTTTGTTAAAATCAAACTAAGTTTAATTTTGGACCCTTTGGACCTTAATGTAGACCAATTTGAAAACGGGACCAAAAATTAAGAATCTACATACATAGTTAGATTCGGCATATCAAAGAACCCCAATTATTCAATTTTTGATGAAATCACACAAAGTTCAATTTTGGACCCTTTGGGCCCCTTATTCCTAAACTGTTAGGACCAAAACTCCCAAAATCAAACCCAACCTTCCTTTTATGGTCATAAACCTTGTGTTTAAATTTCATAGATTTCTATTTACTTATACTAAAGTTATGGTGCAAAAACCAAAAATAATGCTTAATAGGGCCCCTTTTTGGCCCCTAATTCATAAACTTTTGTGACCTCAACTCCAAAAATCAATCCCAACCTTCCTTTTGTGGTCATAAACCTTGTGCTAAAATTTCATTGATTTCTATTTACTTATACTAAAGTTATTGTGCGAAAACCAAGAATAATGCTTATTTGGGCCCTTTTTTGGCCCTTAATTCCTAAACTGTTGGAACCAAAACCCCCAAAATCAATCCCAACCTTCCTTTTGTGGTCATAAACCTTGTGTCAAAATTTCATAGATTTCTATTCACTTAAACTAAAGTTATAGTGCGAAAACCAAGAAAATGCTTATTTGGGCCCTTTTTGGCCCCTAATTCCTAAAATGTTGGGACCAAAACTCCCAAAATCAATACCAACCTTCCTTTTGTGGTCATAAACCTTGTGTTAAAATTTCATAGATTTCCATTCACTTTTACTAAAGTTAGAGTGCGAAAACTAAAAGTATTCGGACGCCGGACGACGACGACGACGACGACGACGACGACGACGACGACGCAGACGCCAACGTGATAGCAATATACGACGAAAAATTTTTCAAATTTTGCGGTCGTATAAAAAGTTAAGCATGTATGTCCAAAGTACGTATAGAATTGTCCAGGAACTGGAATTTTAAGTAAATATCTAAAATTTCAACCCAATTTATCTCTTAATTTAGCATATGATTTTATATTTTTTATTAGATATTTGAATAAATTAAGTTAAAATCAGTTTGTTTGCAAATGTTCATAGAAAGAAAAACTGAGGGACCAAAATTGTGCCGTGATCTACTAAATTTGAACAAAAATTTCTTAGTCCAATTTCCTCCTAAGAAACATGAAACAAATCTACTAAGTCCAGCATCCTGTCTCTGATATTTCTATTAGAACTTTTAAGGTGGTACCAAACACTTTAACTTAAATTAGTTTGGCTCGTTTAATTTTCATAAAATTTTGACAAAATATTTACTTTGACCCTTTGAAAAAAATATAAAAATTTCTAAAAATTTGAACCAACCGTTTTATCAGAAAAATTACACTGGTTATATAGCAGTTTGACAAACACTTATTTTGATCATTGAGAAGCTTAATATTCCTTTAACAACACAAATAATAAAAACGTTCAGCTGATTTTACAGAGTTGTCTTCCTGTAGTGTTAGGTACCACCTTAAACGGAATCCACATAATAATATCATTCAGGCCTTGCGGTCATAAAACTTTCGAGTCAGTTTTTCGTACTCATACTCCAAAATCAACCAATCAAAATGCTGGATTTCATGTTTCGAGCATGATTTTTGTGCTCCAAACACTGAGCAAAGTTTTATGACTTCAACCCCAGGTACGTATGTCCCTAATCTATGAAAATAAATGAATTCAAAGTACATCATACATTGTAATATGTATCCAATAATATACAAACCATAAAAATTATCTTTGAACGTTGTTCCTGAGAGACCAGTATAAAAGGTATGATTAGCACATGATTCATTCCTTTTGTCTAACATATCAATCCGAGGGTTCTGTATCAACTTTCTCTCACTCTTGGCAAATATACTAATGTATACAGACAGTGTACATACCACAGTAATCTGGAAAATAAATATACTGATGTATAGACAGTGTACAATTACCACAGTAATCTGGAAAATTAAATTTCAAAATACAAAACTTCTTGTGCCTGTCCAAAGCCAGGAACCTGTAATGTGGTTCCATTATGGTCAATCTAATCAGGGACCTTGTGTGGCTGGGTGGGATTGTTGAAGGACCTTGCAACAGAAATTGCAATTGCAACAGATATTGCATTATAAAAGACCTGACTGTAAAAGCTTAAAAATTATCCCCTACTTAGAGCCCCTAGCTGTTACCAAGTTGTTATTATTAGTTGCTGTCGGAAATGATTTTGTTTTTGGTTAGTTATTATGAAATAAATCAGCCTGTTGATTTTCTCTATATTATTTGTTCACATGTTTAAATCTCAAGTCTTTTTAAAGCTTACTATAGCAAAATGTATAGGGACTAAGTTTTGATTTTTATTCAGGTCTGTACAGTGACCTGTTATTATTCACATTTCAGTCCTTTGTTTTTTTGTCTCATTTGCAATGATCTAAATCATGTACAAATCCTTATTTTCATATTGACCAATTTTATCAAATCAGGAACCAAATAAAAATGCTGTATTAATTTTACATCTACAGATTAAATTAATCTAACTATAATCATGTGACATAGCATTTGTCCACACTTTACTTACAAGTATCCGAAAACATTTTATTTATCTGTTCATTAGAGCTAATCTCCTGATGCATGTAGAGTTAGACTTTGGTTAGCTTGCTTGCTTTGTTCAATTGAAATTGGGATAATATTCAATCAAATTTTAATATAATATATACAGGTTTAAATATGCCTATATATATTGTTTGTAGATGTAAATATTAATTACAATGATTGTGCTTATGTTTATAACTACAACCAAACAAGCAAGCCAAACCAAAGTTTTACCCTACAAGTATTTTGAAACTAGCTCTAAGCTTAAGATAATTATTACATCCTCCAATGGAATTCCATCCTTCAAACTTAGGAAAGAGTGAATTATAATGACAAGAGCAGAGTATCCTAAATGATTCAAATGCATAAGGTCAGCACAGGGAGCAGTCAATATACATTTGAACGGCCGTGTATTTGATTTGTCATTGTAGAATTATTAAAACTTTTTCAAACTTTTTTTTTGAGTGACTCATGCTAAATTCCAGATTGCATGTTGACCTCTAAAATGTCTGTTTTAATTTTCTTATGTTGATGGATAACTGTCGCATAAATATTAAATCCTTATTACTGTGATTCATTATTGTTAGTTGGATACGAGTTTTCAAGGGTTTCATGTGTACCAGTGATCCATAAATTCAAATGTTCAACAAATTTAAAATTTTCTATAGGCTTTGTATGCAGAGATTGGCATAACCAAAACCCAAAAATCAAATATTTACCAAAATGTTTACCTCATTCCACGAAAAAATTGGTACCCACGAAAATAAATGAATCCACATACATTTTTAATTAAAACAACAAACATATCACTTACCATAAAAATAACAATTAAAGTCTTAGCAAACATGCTTCCTCCAATCATACAAATGGCCAAACAGAAAAACAGGACTACAGATGAATACAGGTACTTATACCATTCCTTGTCATCTAGCGGCAAATAGGCCCCGCCATCTGATATCATGCTTCCCTTAGGACCAAAACTGTCTAGGACTGCTTCAACAAAGCCGGTCACGTAAAGTCCACATGCTAAAATATTGGCTACAAAAAACAAAAACCCAATACTGCCACCAAACTCTGGACCTAAAGCCCTGCTTATCATATCTGTGTTTTGTTAAGGTCTTTTGGAATACAGTGGCTTCTGCCAGATAATGGCCACAATTATCAAAGAACTGATTATATTACCATGGATTTGGTGCCCATACTAGACCACCCTCCTCCTCCCTTTACTGGACAGTTCAAAATTAGAAAAGAAATTTCTGCAGCTTTTCTGAGGATTACTTAAAGATTAAATAGAAACCCATTGAATAAGAGTGTTACCATTCCAGTTGAAAAAACTAGTACCAATTTATATACACAGAGGAATCTTAAAAGGAATTTAGTGTTTTATTTGAAAGAAAAATATAATGTCAAAAAAATACAATAGATCGTTAAAATACCCTTAAAAATGAGACTCATCTAGATTCATTTTGGTGATTATCTTGACCTTCCAATGATTCTCTTTGCTGTTTAATGCATATATTAGTAAAGTTTAAACATGTCTTATATATTAAAGTTTCTCTTTAATTTATTCATAGCCTCGCAAAAATACTTCACATATTTTTTTTTAAATCATTTGGTCCAGATGAGCTTAAAATATGACTATTTACTTAATGTATTTTTATTTATCATACCATTTTTATATATTTTGGTTTTATTCTATGATGCAGATTATTTTTAATTGGCAATTAGTCTGATTATTCAGGATCTTTTATTGGCAAGTTTCTTTATTCAGGATTTTGTATTGGCAAGTTTGTTTATTTAGGATTTTGTAATGGCAATTTTGTTTATTCAGTATTTTTTATTGGCAAGTTTGTTTATTCAGGATTTTGTATTGGCAAGTTTGTTTATTCAGGATTTTGTATTGGCAAGTTTGTTTATTCAGGATTTTGTATTGGCAAGTTTGTTTATTTAGGATTTTGTATTGGCAAGTTTGTTAATTTAGGATTTTTTTTGGCAATTTTGTTTATTCAGGAATTCTTATTGGCAAGTTTGTTTATTTAGGAATTTTTTGGCAATTTTGTTTATTCAGGATTTCTTATTGGCAAGTTTGTTAATTCAGGATTTTTCTTTGCCATGTTGGTTTATTCAGGATTTAATTCTTATTGGCAAGATTGTTAATTCAGGATTTTTCTTTGGCAAGTTTGTTTATTCAGGATTTCTTATTGGCAAGCTTGTTTATTCAGGATTTTATAATCATTGGCAAGCTTGTTTATTCAGGATTTTATAATCATTGGCAAGCTTGTTTATTCAGGATTTTATAATCCTTGGCAAGCTTGTTTATTCAGGATTTTATAATCATTGGCAAGCTTGTTTTTTCAGGATTTGTATTGACCAGTTTGTTTATTTAGGATTTTGTATTAGGAAGTTTTTTATTCAGGATTTTTTTATTGGCAAATTTGTTTGTTCAGAATTTATTTTTGACAAGTTTTTTTATTCAGGATTTTTTTATTGTCAAGTTCATTTATTCACATTTTTTAATTGGAAAGTAAGTTTTTTTATTCAGGAAAGTACATTCTTATTTTGTTATAATCCTGAGAATGCCATATTTGGAGAAAAATAAAAAACAAACAAAAAAACAAATATGGTAGACCTTAATTGCACATTTTTAGTTTTAATGTATAATTACGTAAAACATATTTTTAGTGTAATTATGCATTCAAAACTATTAATTCAAATCCTATGAAAATGATGCATAAAATCTCACTATTTTGCTGAGTTGACATTTTCTACATGTACCTAACACTGATATGCAAATTCTTTTTAAGTTTTTAAATTACATTTATGTTGCAAAAAGAGCTTTTAAAAATATTTCTTTTCTCCTAGAGAAAAAAAAAACATCAGGAAATATAATGTTAAGACAGTTAACTTTGTTTAAAAAAAATATACTACATAAATCAATTTATAATACACGATGATAAAGAGAATAAAAAGTGAATTTATAGCTAATAAATAAATGAAATTTGACTAGCTCTTCTTTTGTTCAGCTAATACATTGAAAAATCTACATAATATCAAACAATTTTGTAGATTTTCAAAATAACTAATGATGATGGAATTCATAACACAAATGCAATTTATAGCATGTGGAAGTCAAAGTTCATTATCAAAGTTTAAATTTTTTTTAGATGTATGTTGTTCTAGATTTTAATTATAAGCAAGTTTGATTTAGTTTTTTTTATCTCTTAAATCTTGCTAAAAAATTGTAAACATCTGCTGTCAAGGATACAGTAGGCTCCTCCTCCTTCTACTGCCCCATTGGTTGAAATTGCACAGATTGACAGGACTGTCATCATTAAAATAAAGTAAGCTAATACAAGCTGTAGCATAATTTCAAGTATTCCTGCTTGACCGACCACAAAACCTGAAAAAAAAATCACAAAATTTCAAGTTTGAATTTATTTATAATGATATATATCGAAACATAGGAAAACAACCTACAAATAATCAAAGATTCTGTAAAGAGGAGTACCTTATTTCCACACATCTGTAAAAGTCAAATACTGTAAATTCATAAATTATTGCTTGAATTTATTATTTATTATTTTTTAATAAATTGGAAATAATGGAATTTCAATTTTTGGGATTTTGAAGAAGAAAAAAATTTCATACAGATTTATATTTCAGCTATCAGAATGCAAGTTCTTATTCTTGCAAAACACACCAAGTTGCATTATTCATCATGTTCATATTAATAGAAACTTTGCAATAATCTCTAAATTTACAGAAACTGAAACTTTGTTCAATTTATCCACATTTCAAAAAAAAAATGACACCAGTTCCAGCTTAGAGATGGATGCATAAGATGTGACATGTTTAATTGTTCATTTCTAAAAGTCTGCTTTTTTTTTTGCAGTCCCTGGCAACATTTCTGTTAATTTAACTTTTTTTCCCTGCAGACTTTTTATGTATCACAAAATGTATATATGCAAAGTTTCTATAAATTTTACTTTTCCCCTGTCGACTTTTTCACGTATCATAAAGTGTAATAATAATTATTATATGCGATATTTCTTTTGATTTTATTTTCCTAGATAAGTTTTTTGATATATCATATAACCATTTTGTGAATCTTTAATTATACCTAACTTTTATGTAAATTTGACTTTTTTCACTGAAGACTTTTGTTGATATATTATGTGACCGTTTTGTGTATTGTTAATGTGTATGCGATGTTTCGGTAAATTTTATTTTCCCTGGAAGTTTTTGACTTATAATGTTACCATTTTGTTTATCTTTAATATCATATATATATGTAACGTTTATATAAATTCTATTCTTTTTACACTGAAGACTAATATGTGACATATTATGTGATAGTTTTATGTATCTATAAGTATATACGATGTTTCTCTAATTTTCACCTTTTCCATTGAACCTTTGGTTATATATTACGTGACCATTTTGTGTATCTTTAAAAGTAAACACGATTCGTGTGCCTTTATAAGAAATTTTAAATCAGGTTCTGTAAATTTAACTTTTTTCACAATATATTATGTGACCATTTTCTGTATCTTTAAGAATATTAAGGCATTTCGAAAGAATGACAAATGAAAAAAATATCACATTGTATTGTATGTAAGAAAAAGCTATATAATTTCTGCTGTGTTTTCTGCAAAATGGATGCAAATTGGTAACTTGTTCTCCAATTTAAGATACCTTATCATTGTACAAATGTATGTACAAATCTTTTGAAATAAAAATTAGCCGTTCACTTATCATGCTTATGTTAAATATATTTACTTGATTTGTTTTTGAACGATCAGATGACTTTGATAAACAATATATATTTATTTTATTAAAAAATCAATAAATATGAAAAATTAATTGTTCTTTTTTTCAAATAATATATATTCAAGACAAAGCAAGCGATCATCACATTTTATCAAAAGTTCTTGGACTTGCATTACTAAGCTTCATGGAGGTAATTTTATTTTATTTCTTAATTAACATCATTCAATTATATTATAGAAGATGATACATTTTAAGCATGTAATTTAAATGTCTATGGAAATTAACACAAAACAGTTACAACTCAAATTGTCAAATCAACATGAATAAAAAATAAACAGTGATAGAGGTCAAAATAAGGTCTTCAAAAAAAGACAAGCATGATGATAACAAAACAGAAATTGAATCTTTTCCTTTCTACTTATGAGTTTATTTTCTACCTGTCTACTGTGGAAAGTCCATTCAGACCTAATTAAATCAAATCTCTACCTGTCCACTGTGGACAGTCCATTCTGACCTAACTAAAGTGTCACTGTGGATTCTGACCTAATCAAATCAAATCTCAGATTATGTAAAAATAAAAAAATAGAAAAAAAAGTTACATTTATTTGCAGTTTTGTAAAGTCCAAATGATTATGATGTCTAGCAAGGCTATTTTATTTTTTAAATTAAGCCTTGCAATACATCATAATTATTTTGACCAAGTTTTTTTTATATTAAATTCTTAAATTATGATGCAAGAAAAGAAATGGAAACATTCTAGAAGTTTTGGCTGACTTACATTATATTATGTACCCATTTGCAGTATGGACATTTAAAATTGACATTATTCTTCAAGGTTGTAGTGAAACTACATGTATTATGTCTCCTGTTCTTTGGATTTTTAAATGCAATGCATCATGGGAAATTAATGATGTAAAGTGCATGGTCAAAACTAATAGTCACGCTGCAATTTCTCATGATATTTCATAATTATAAAACAATGCTTCAAAAATTATAGTGGGGTAGCTCTGACTCACGGTCTGTTTTTAATGAACTTGGTACCACCAATAGGAGCATAATTATTACAGGTTGATTTGTTTGTTTGGTTTAATTTTGTTATTATGCATTTTAATTTCCTGATGACATATATACAAGTATTTTTTTTGGACCCAAAATTTCCAACATATGTCAAACAAATTCAAATGTAAAAAATACAACTTTATACGTACATGTTCACATCATAAACAATCAAAATAGTACGAAAACAAAATTATGACGAAATAACAAACAAAAAATCGCATAAATCACCACCTACATGTACAATGTATATGATCTAGTTAAAATACAATCTTTATTATATATTTTTTAAAAGGTTTTTAAGGATGTACTTAGGTCAGATTTAGGAATTTTTGTCATGTTTTGTACACCTATTTTCTTTCAAATAAGACTTCAATAGCTTACCAAAATTTAAACAGATTCTAAATTTCTTTTCTTTTGATTTGATACCCATATCATATACCAATGCAAGTATAAGGTAAAAGTCCTAGACAGCCTTTTTCCGTCATTAAAAAAAAAAATCTTGAAAATGAGCTCCATATCAATATTTTTAGCTTATTATATTCCTTTAACAAATGCTCTTTGGTGGGGTCATTGTGTCTTTGACACATTCTCCATTTCTATTCTTAATTTTATTTTCTGACTTATAGTATTAATTTAAAATTCTAGATTTATTTAATTTCAGACTTATATATATAGTATCAATTTAAAACTTTATATTTATTTAATTTCAGTTTTCCTGTTTGAATGGTCTTACACTAGTAATTTTTAGGGCCCTTTATAGCTTGCGTGTGAGCCTGAGGCTCCGTGTTGAAGACCTAACCTTGACCTTATAATAGTTTTCTTTTATAAATTGCGACTTGGATGAAGAGTTGTCTCATTGGCACTCATACCACATCTTCCTATATCTAATTATCATGCTAATACATGTTATAGTATTAATCTAAAATTCTAGATTTATTTAATTTCACGTAAGTTCATCCTTGTAATATGAAATATTATGTAGTTAATTAAGGTGGTACCCAACACTTTCACTAAAATTAGTTTAGCTAGTTTAATTTTCATAAAATTTTGTCAAAGTATTTCCTTTAACCCTTCAACAAAATTATAAAAATTTCAAAAATTTTGAACCAACCGTTTTGTCAGAAAAATTACACTGGTTATATAGCAGTTTGACAAACACCAATTTTTATCATTGAGATGCTTAATATTCTCTTTACAACACAACATAATTAAAACGTTAAGCTGACTTTACAGAGTTATCTCCCTGTAGTGTTAGGTACCACCTTAAAGTGTACTAGGTCACAAATACCTACGTCCTGGCAATGCACTGTATGATAAAACTGGGTATTAGGTATAATAAATTATTCTGCACTACAAATATTCTTGAAAAAATCAAAGAAAACAATTCAACCTTTGCCTAATGACTCGTATATCAAATGATACATTCTAATTTACAATTTACATGTTATGAGTGTTAATTAGTACATTTGTACCACTTAGAAAAGGTTTCTCTCTAGCACCACTTCAATTTTAACTACATATTCCATTTTCAAAATGATTCATACAATATTAGTTCAAGCTAATACTTGTGTTTGATCTTAAGGGTAAAGGGTAAAAAACAATCCATACATGTACCAGTAAAAAATGGAACTGTCACCCTTTCACAAACCACAAGTTCCACTCTAATTTTATTGTATTTTAAACTGCATTCCATTTTCAAAATGATTCATACAATATTATTTCAAGCTAATACTTGTGTTTGATCTTAAGGGTAAAAGGTAAAAAACAATCCATACATGTACCGGTAAAAAAAATGGCTCTGTCACCATTTCACAAACCACAAACATGATGATTTCATTTAATTCCTTAAATATTTGTCTTTAGACCGAAACAAACATTATCATTATTATACATGTGTTTACTGTCACATGATGAAAAAAGTTAAGGTCAGAAGGTACAGTATTTCTTATATGTTTACCATACTTATTTTTTCCATGAGTTTATCAAGGAGACATATTGCAGGGGTAGAAATAACTTTTTTTGACTTAGTAGTCTAAGACTTTGGCTAATATTATTAAAGATCTTAAGTGAGCAAGCTCATATCAGGGGTTCAAATAAGTGTTGGACTGAGGTCCTGAACCAGTCTTTTCTATTGGAGGCCCGGGGCTTTTCCTTTTCGAATAAAAAAAGTTCATGACTTCCAAATCTTACACAAATTGACACTGATGTTTAGTAAAAATCTGTTGGTTTTAAATGAGGACCTTTCATTTGAAAATTCAAATAGTCCTGTGAACCTTTCAATATTTAAAGCAAATTTGTAACCATGCATATATACCACATCTTCCCTCTCCCCCAAAAAAAATGATTGTCTGACACAATTCTATTTTTAGTAGTAATGACATCGACCTAAGATCAAGGGACTTGAATATCAAAAGAAATCATCCTCCTATTATATGTGGCTAACCACATATTTAAGTAAGATTACAATCCCATGTATAGTACGGAAACCACTTTCCTGCACTAATTTTTAAATTTTGACCTTGACTGCAGACTTAACTTCAAAGGCCATTTTACAGGCAAAGGAAACTCATTCTAAATTTTCCGGTCGTATGGCGGCAAAATTTTATCATTAAGACTATAATATATAATGTTCGGAAAACACTTTTCAGCACAATTTTCTGTTTATTTTTACTAACTTTTTTTCTAAAAATAAAAATAGATCATCCTCTCATTCATGTCATTAATGTGTATTTATTTTTGCATTTTATGTTACATCTTTTTTTAAATGATTACAACACTAAAAAAAAAAATTATTGTCATCTGAACCCAATGATCATTTATATAGAAATGTATCAGTTCTTCATATAATAAAGTATGTTCAACCATAGCTACTGTTTTACATGTTGTTGTAGATATGTATATATCCTTATTTTCACATATGTGGAAAAATTTATATGCCTTTCACAAATGAAAATGCATCAGACAAAATATAATGTATCTGATTTGCCTTTTAACTCTTGTCAGTTTGGGATTGTGAAAGGGTTGGAATCCCCCCTTTTTTTTTTTATGATGAACGCTTTTGAATGGGAACATATGGTTAGAATCCATCTTTATCCTGGGTTGGAACCCCCCTTTTCAAAATGACTGAAATCCGTTACTGCTTGTATTAATTACTTGACAAAAAAGTTACCTGCTCTCAGAAAAAGAAGAGTACTAAACATTGACAATGCCACTGGACAAAATACACCAGCAAAAGTGCCCAAAGTTCTATTACTGGACCTAGGTCTGGCAGGATTTCCATCATTGGCATCTGGTATTAGGTAAGCATTGGACTGTGACATCTGCCAAACCAAGCGTGTCCGTGGGGACGACTGTCCTGATACTAAAGGTGAATGTTCATCATCGACTCCATTAAAGGAACCTGTTGTTGATGAATTCATTCTTTGCATTGGTGTGGAAGGGAGCTGAAAAAATATGTAAACAGTTAAACATTTGAAGTCTCTTTTTAGTGATTTAATCATTATTTGGTTCCTCTTAAAGCACAGTAAATTTAATGAAATATCAAGTACAAAATTGACATACATTGTATTTACACTTTAATTTTTTATATTTGGCAGACAATACATGCAATAACAGAGCGGCAAAAAAGAGCATTTCAATCATTCATGTTGTTAGGATACGAAAATATTATATCTGATAATGAACAAAAAAGAGTTTTATTTTAATCTTGAGACATGACAGATGACAGTTTTGAGGACTACAATTTGTGAGAAAGATTTTATGACCTTGACCTTCACTGGCACAATAATCTTGTTCTAAACTAGGTCTTACTTTGTCAAAGGACATTTACTAGCTAAATTTAGAAAGATATAAACATGATAAACTGGAAACTATAAATTGTCCCAATTTTAGACTATTAATTGCTAATGTGACTTTGACCTTTGACATAAAGGCCTCAAAATCAATACATAATTAAGTCAGACTTAATCATCACATGGGACACTACAGTTAAAGTTGAGGAAAGATTCAAAAGACAACATCCAGAAAACATAATTTTCTATCTAAATTTGCTTTAGTCCAATATTTAACATGTAGCTACTTATAATTCTTATCTCATGGGACATTATCAAACCAATTTTGGTGAATTTAAATAGTTTGGCATACACGCGATACATGTATGATTCAAAAGATGATATCTGGAAACCTTAATTTTGTTCTGAATTATATCAATAGATGCTGTATATCTGGCCTTGACCTTTGACCTATGACCTACTAGTTCTAACTAAAATCAGTAATATTCTTTCCCACAGCAGTGTGTGTTATCAAAACTCATTTTGGTGTTAAGATATATAATTTGTTTCTCTTCCAAGATTTTTTTCTTCTGGAAATTGAAATATTGGTGTACAGACACTAGGATATCATTCAACATACATGTACATGTATAAGCTTGGGTCAACTTTGCTGCAACTAGGTTAATACAACAAGAATGGTTAAATTAAACTGTAATGTCTTATGAACCAAACTTCAATATGAATTTAATATTAAAACAAGATCGATACCCTAGCCTGCAGAGTTAAGACTGGCCTGTGGTTCTGATGGACCAGAGACACAAATAAAAAACGAGCTGAATAGAGTTAATATTTTATTTATATAATTATATTACGTGTACATGTATGAACCCCTCTGAATTTGGAGGATTTTCAGGAAATATTAGAAAAGAAAATCATATAGAGAAATAGATGAGCAAAAACTCTTTGAAATTGTGATGAAGAAAGTCAGATTTTTTTTCTCAGTGACCTGTATTTGTCCCATCTTTACCCTTTATTTGTTTTCAATTTTTTCCCATTGGCAGTCATACCACATCGCCTAAATTTTCTAATTTTGTTTGATGTTTTTAATTCTTTAATATTCTTCATAAATACTAATGTTGATGTGACTATAAATGGTTTAGCATTTCTAATCTAAGTACATAAACATGCGTAGTCATTAAATTTTAAAAACAAACTTTAAAGCTTGTCAAATTTTAAGAACAGTTTTTGACATACATTTTGTACATCAAGCAAACATGACATAAATGGCTTCTTTTTATTTTATTTTTTGCTCTTTTCAAGTCTTATGATTTCTTGTTTATTATCACATGATTATAGAGAATAAATTTACATCATGTGTTAACTGTACAGGTATACATGGTATACGTGTGAATTATAACTTGTGTTAAAAGTTGTCACTGGTGATCATCCTTAAGTATGAATCTGTCATAGTCCCTATATACATGCAATATAAGCTAGAGTGGGGCGCACATATTCGCTGGGGACACATTTTCGCCGTTTTATGATTTTGAGGTGTAAAAACTTCAAAGGATAGATTAAATGGAAGAAATATGCCGGTAAATTAGATTTTCATAAAAAATTTGATTATTTTTTAAACTACGACAAAATTGTGGCACTTAATTACCGCAAAGGACAGAAAACAGACAACGATTTGCGGCCAATTTCCTGAATGAAAAACACGATTTCAAAGAAGTATTTCTTGGTAATTCTTTGACTAATTGCCCTAAATTTCAATTCTGTACACCTTTGAAAAATCACTGCTATTCATCTATTATAAAATTGATTTGAAAAATATTGTTTAAAGCTGCAGTTTTTTGGGGTTTAGATAGATGTATAAAAACGGTGAATATGTGTCCCCCATTGACAAAACATCAGGCAATTTCAAACACTCTTTAATCAAACTTTTCAGATGATTATTTTCAAACAAACACGTTTTCAAGCTTAAGAATATTTTGCATTTGAAGTTATCTTCATATAGAATTATCAGTATACTTCAAAAACAGGTAGACCTGAACATAAACTGTAGAAAACATAGAAAGATGTGGCGAAAATGAGCACCCCACTCTACCCTCTTTCTGATTGAATTTTCAGTATTTTTGTGATATTACTTTTTTGTATGAAAGCTAAGTTATGTGTCAGGTCAATACCACTTTAAGGTATAGTACTTCATAAATTAATAGAAAATTTAAAACAAAGGATATTGGGTATCAATCCATGACACAAAAATCATTTCATGCATACATGTAGCAATAATTAACATCAACAAAAAACACACAAAAAGCAAAGGAACAGCGCTGTTCTTGAACATCTCTAAGTCACAGTGAGGCCTTCTGTTGAACAGGGAGCAAAAACTGTCACCTCACTGCAAATTTAGGACCTCATTTAAGACAGCTCCTATTACAAACTTGAGTGGAATACTTTGCAAAAAAAATTTGGATTTACTTTTTTTAAGATGTCAGTACCTCAGGCCTCTTGTAAGTCAGGTCAAAATACCAGTCCTCTCATATGTCAAGTCAATACTCCTCTCATATCATCATGATCATACATGTGCATATAATGTTTGTAAGGTCACTACCCCTATATGTCATATGTCAAGTCAATACTCCTCTCATATCATCATGATCATACATGTGCATATAATGTTTGTAAGGTCAATACCCCTATATGTCATATGTCAAGTCAATACCCCTCTCATATCATCATGGTCATACATGTGCATATAATGTTTGTAAGGTCAATACCCCTATATGTCATATGTCAGGTCAATACCCCTTTCATTTCATGAACTTTAAACATGGTGAATTCACTTATAAATTAATGATAGCAATATATATAGTGAGGTTTCTATTAAGTGAAAAATGTGACGTTGATTATTGCAATAATAAGAACTCTCATTCTGATCGATAGATGTACAGTAACATTATACACTTACCATGCTTACATGTCAAAATCAATTCAATAAAAGCAGCAACACCAAGATAACTTAAAAAATTGTTAATCTCAAGAGTGCTTGTTTTGATAAATATAAACCAGTCACCTTTAACATGTTTATATATATACTACAGTTACCTGAAAACAGCTCAAAGTATTTTTGAGTTTTTGTCTAAAAACTAGAAAAGTCACCCCTTTTTTTTTTAATAAAATCCAATAACTAAGTAACTTAAATCTTTGAAAAATACAAAAAAATATAATCTTAATCATGTTAATTTAGATGTGTTAGCTATATCTAAATCAAATAATTTTAGCACCTTTTAACAATCAGTATAGGTATGATTTATATGCAGTGAAATGTGACCGTTTACAGTATACATGTATATGTTAATCATAAACTTATGAGAAGTAATATCTAGACTATTGTGTACATGAATATGCATCACAAAAACATATATATAGTTCAGATGTTAGTACAAACCACATAAATCAGCAATTTTTCATCTTTAAACTTTAAAGCATTGTTTAGCTTTGAATTGTGTATTATCATGATTATATAACAAATCAATAGTCTCTGTTTGCCATTTCCCGTAATTGACCCTGTAATTAGAGATCCCTTTTTTAGTTGTTTCCTTTAGCATGTTTAGGAGCTCGCGGGACATACATTTATATTGACAATGGATCCTGGAGAGCTAGCCAAAAGATAAAATTGATCTGTGCTTATAATAAATGTGTGTATTGTAAACTAAGTTTTTCAATTCTTTTGATATTAAAAGTTATTTTTCACTTAAAATATGTTAAAGCACAGATTATATATATCACTTTCAAATTATCATGCTTAATGTGTGGGCAAAAGCCAATTTTATCTGGTAATTCATCGATAAGAACCAGTCTATGATTGACAAAGAGAAGTAATTTGTTTAAAAAAGAGTGTAATAATAGAATCAAATCAGTAATTGGCAAATGGACTATTGATCGCAAACATTAGCTGAAGACATGAACTTTCTTTTTGCAAAGGTTATAAAGCTGATCAAAATTGAGAAACTTGCTGTATATCTTTACACACAAGAGTTACCATGGTTACTTACTGTTGTCATTGATCTTCAGTAATGTTTCCTAAAAAATCCTCTGATAAGTAAGTAAAACAAGAGTTTGTCCCTAGTACACGGATCCATGCCCCATCCGCATTATCATTTTCTATGTTCAGTGGACTGTGAAAATGGGATAAAAACTCTAATTTTGCAT
Organism: Mytilus edulis; assembly: GCF_963676685.1. Lineage (NCBI taxonomy): Eukaryota > Metazoa > Mollusca > Bivalvia > Mytilida > Mytilidae > Mytilus > Mytilus edulis. The sequence continues at coordinate 23,033,061 of NC_092356.1, read as the reverse complement.
TAAAACTAGAAAGATTATATCATAAGGAACATGTACATGAACAAAATGTTTACTAAATTTGGAATGCAACTTCATCAAAAACTACCTCAATAAAAATTTAACCTGAAGCGGGACAGACGAACGAACTGATGCACAGACATGAAAACATAATGTCCATAAATGGGCCATAATAATTAGACAATTTTTAAGTGTGCATTATAAGTTACACTCACATGCATGTACTCTGAATCAAATACAATTTACTTCACACACCTCCCCAACTGTTATGTAAATTATTCAATAACCTATGTTGGCGTTGGATCAAATTGAACTAAAACAAAATTGACCGTCCTAATTAAGACTAGTTGATTTTTGCAAAGAAACGACTTGATGTACATGTACTGTAATTTGATTTCAGCTTACTGAAGTTCCTTCAGACACTTGTAAGAAACAAAAGGATCAAATTTAAGAACCAGATTTATTTTCACATTCAACATGCACATGACATACAGGTACACAAATGAATATAGGGGGTCTCATTGGGGGGTTCTGATCCCGGATCACGCTTACCATTTTGTCAGATTTTCTTATCCTGCTTACACTAAATGTATGTACAATGTATGTAAGCAATTCTTATTTTTTTGTCATTTCCCGTGTCCCACTAGACTTCATTTCCCATTTTCACAGCACAATAATTTGACTTAAACGTGTCACGCTTACAAAAAATCCTTCATCCTGCGTCAAGCTTAGACCCCAATGAGACCAACAATATAGTTGTCAGATGACAATTGGATGATGTTCTTTCCATTTACAATCCAAACTGTTCTGATTGTAGGTAATAAAGAAACAATACAGAAACGGACATGTTTTAAAAAAACGTACTCCCTACTGCCCTATATATTACCCTAATAGTTTCTGATATCAATAAAATATGTCATTCAAACTACAATGTAGTTAAACATGTTAAACAGTGATACCAGTTTATCAAACTTGTATTTTGTCACTTCAAATTTGTTCTAATCACATTCAATTTATCACAGAATGGTACAGAATGCAAACAGGGTAATGAAAAAATGGCGCCAATTGCATTCCCAATTCTAAATGTATGTATGTAAGCAATTCTGACTTTTAAAGGCACTTGTTCTACTCAAAGGTAAGCCCCCTCCTCATGTCTTTCTTTACAATACTTCCTTTGGAAGAAAGAGGTACACCAAATGGATTTTACAAGTGACTGTGGGACAAGAATATCAGTCAGAGCTCAGACATATTGTCTGAATCTGCTTTAGAGTCAGACTCAAAGTCACGTCTAAATTTGTAAGTTTTAGGATTTGTTTCCCTGTAGTGTAAGACAAAATATGACTTTAATAAGCCAAATATTGTTAAGCAAGAAATAATTGACCAGAATCAAAAACTTGCAAATATTGACTCCTACAAGTCAATAAGTTACCAAAGACCGACGCATATTTATAAAAAGGTCATGCATCTAAATCAAATAATGACAACATTGAAAGACAATGCTTTCTCTTCTATAGATTCTAAAGAAAAATATGAATGAGAGACTAAAAAATCGGAGATAATGTTAATTAACCTTAGAAGGCAACCACTTGAAACCAGGCACACTTAATGAGGTAAAACATCTGTGTTTAGTGAGGATGTTCAATTAGATAATTAAATATAGATACATGTAGCTCAAGTCCTTGTGAACTCTCAGACAGGTTTTTGCTGTCATAGGTGGTGTACTTTGGCCACCAAGTAAAATTAAGTTTTTTCATCAACATAAATAGACCTAAACAAGTCTTTCATTTTTTGACTTAGATAAGTCTAAAATTGAAACACATTTTTATAATAAATCCATGTTTTGACTTCTTAATGTCAAAAACAAAAATCGACTTGTTTATGTCTGAGCTCTGACTGAATATCTGCGGAACTGTAGATATCAGGGGGTCATGATATTTTTTGACAATTTGCAGTCCAAATACAATTAGGGACCCAAGAGCTAGGATAACAACTTAACAAGTGCTCATACCTGCCAACTTTTCAAAAAATGCCTGTTGGGGCTTTAGTGCAAGATGGCTCTCATAGTCCTACAAAACCTTCAAGGATGCCTTAAAATATACTTGATGTTGTTTTTTGGGAGCCTCCATGGGGAAATGCCCCACAAATAGTGACAGTTGGCAAATAGAGTGTTTACCTGTTGACAATAAAAATTTAAAAAATCATACATACATATATATGTACATGTCATACATGTATGATTTCCACAAATTCGCACAAATTATGAAGTGCTTACCTCGCTTTCATGAATTATCGGTCTGTGACTTTATTTTTTTCTTGACACTATCAATATGTTGAATTAATGACAATGACAATGGCATGAGATATACAGAGTATTTACTGGTTACCACCAGATTGACGATAGTCCCGTGATTATTTTTTTCAGACCGGAAGTAAATAAAGATGTTATAAAAGTTAAAAGAGGAAACCAAACACGTTCATCTAATTTCCGTATTTTGAAGTGATTTTTCTATACTCTGGTACCAGAGTATATTATGTCTCTGTTTATACTTTAAAAGGATGTACTTAGGTGAGGTTATGTAAAAATTAAGAAATTAAGAAATTAAAATTGATACTTAAAGCTGGTAAAGCATCAATTAAGGATAAAGATAAGCTAAACATATTCATTGCTCATGGACCTCAGTCCTTTTCTTGATATTTGAGATTTAAAATGTGTCGGGAAAAGGCTGACTCGGACTTTTACCTTATAATTGCATTGATATCATTTAGGTCCAATAACAATAAAAAGAAAATCAAGAATCTTCTAAAATTTTGATAAATGACCTTTCATGAGCTATTTAGTCTTAATATGAAAAAATAAATGGGTGTTATGGGGCAAAATATTTTACATTGTATTGTATGGAAAAACACCAAGGAGTCCGAACATTTGACACAAATCCAAAACCTCACCTAAGTACATCCTTAAAAAAAACAGGTAGTCGTAAAACATTTATTTTGATTTCATAACAGGCTATGGATTTGTAAACTGAACGATGCACTCATAAACGGTCACACTTCAACATTAATACCAGCGACAAGTAAAATCTGGCGGCAATATTAAACTGTGAAACGGTTTATCAAAAGTGAGACAGTATTACACTGTCTACTATGATGAATTATATAATGCAATCTTATGTCTCTGGTTGTAAAAATACAGGTTATTTAATGTGCCAGAGAAACAATACAATCGAGAGTAAAGTAAAGTAAAAAAAATAAACATAAACCATCACACATTTTCAAAGACGGAAATAACTGCTATTCATATTTATGATATTTAGTGCACCTTCAACCCCATTTTCATTTCAGTGATGTTTGAACTATTACCGTTTTTTATGGTTTAATGTTTTAAGATAAAATCAGGTTAGTATGATTAATTTAAGAATTGAGTGCTTCTTTTTTCAATTTTATTGGGGTGTAAAAGTGTTAACCGAAGCATATTTTGTATGAGAAGCGCTTCATTCTAGAAATGTGCGCACGATCAACACTTTGCTTCCTTGTGAGCAGAAACCTTCTATCAAGTAAATCGTGATAGGAAATACAAGCCCGGGAATATCAGCATTTGAGAGATATATATACTCCGTAATATGCAGGCGCTGTTTGAATGTTGCTACATAGAAATGGGAAGTTCATAATTGGGAAGTTGAAATCATCTTTTTTGCCCGGTTAAAGTTTTGTCAATTTCTAGATGTAACCTCTTTCCTAACGTACACGTGGCAATTAAACTGCTGATAAATAATTGCATCCTACATTGTACAATCTTACATTTTAGTCATCTAGGATATGGCAACATTCATGAGGAAAATGAAAACCCGTGATTTATTTAGGAGGAAGTAGAAACATGTAACAGTTAATTATAAAAATACCTATTCATTCTATATATGAGGAAAATGAAAACCATGACTTATTTTCGGGATAGATAAACAGGATACATTATATGTCCAAGAAAATAGAGCGTGATTGGGTTAAAACACAAATACAGGGAAACACACTAATAAAAGATTTTAATTAATATTGAAAATTACATGGACACTTATAATTTCTCAAAATAAGAATTCTAGACCAGATTTCAGGTCACGCAAAACAGCCAGTCTCACGTAGCGTGCATTACTGAACACACAGAGATCAAGGCTAGATTGTTATTATTAAAAAGGAGATGTGGTATGAGTGTTTATGAGACAAGTCTCCAACTAAGTAAAGTGTATAAAAAGCAAACAATTATAAAGATCAAAGTACGGCCTTCAACACAGACCTTGGTACACACAAAACAGCAACCTCAGCATAAAGGGCCGCAAAATGACTATAGTGTACCATATTCAATCATGTGTCTGTGATAGTAATTTCACATCGACTTCCATGGGCTGAAGTTTATAGTCCTATTGTCAAATTGCCGAAAATAGGTGAAACAGGAAAATCAACGGCCTAATCTATATAAACACGTAACTATATGATCTACACCAACAAACGACAAACAATGATCGAACAACAGGCTCCTTGTACAGTTGTATATGGGGATTCTGGATTAAGAAAAAGGGAGACATTAAAAAGCTTAGACGGGCCTATCATCTATGATACTCAAAATATCATATTATGTTTAATTAAGAATATCAGAAAATGTTCCACTTACCGACGTATAGAGATGACGCATTGAAAGACGTTATATCCAAAGGAAATTACCAACAAAAGTTTGAGAATTGATTGAAGCATATGGGCTAAAAAAATATAATGTATTTATATTCACTGCAAAGTTCTAGTTTCAGTGATTGTAAGAATAAAAGGAAGGTTATCATTACCAAATAAAACTTATCAGATATCTTCCTTATTTATTAAGTGTAAATGATCGACGTCACATTGGGTATAAAGAATGTATTGTGTTTTACCGGGAAAATTATCTATATTCAAAAACAGAAAATGTTGGTATTGGTATACTAAATTGCTTAAGTTACTGAGATTTTCATTTTCTATATTTAGATTATAAAAGCTTGTAATTTCTTTCGTTAATTACATTTAAATATTATCAACACACAATTAATCTTTCCTGTTGAATATCCAATTGAAACTAAAAAAAAACTTAGAATATGATTTATCTAATTTAAATTATATATCAAATTATTAAAACTGTTTCGATTACATACCAATATGAAACTAAATAGAATTACTGGGTGTAAAATCAGTTGCTTTTTTGTTTTTGTACTCGTGTGAAGCAGAATACCTTCAGAACCTTCTAAAAGACCCCCAAAAAGCACCTTGCAAAATTCTTTAATTTTACTTTCAGATATACATGTATTGATGAAATCCTATCATTGAATAACCCATATTTCAGTCAGTACTTGCATCTCATATATCCCAATGAACTTGAAATAAAGGACAGTACTGATACAAGATGGACTGCTTCATACCTGGATATATTTTCCTCAATATTGACACAAATGGACGACTTCACACTAAAATCTAAGACAAACGGGATGATTTCAACTTTCAAATAATCAATTTTCCATTTCTCACCAGTAACATAACCTCTTCTTCGTTGTATGGTGCTTGCATATTTCAGTTGATACGTTGATCCTATCACTGAATAACCAATATTTCAGTCGGTACTTGCATCTCATATATCCCAGTGAACTTGAAATAAAGGACAGTACTGATACAAAACGGACTGCTTCATACCTTGATCTTTTCCTCAATATTGACACAAATGGACGACTTCACACTAAAATCTATGACAAACGGGATAATTTCAACTTCCCAATTATCAATTTCCCATTTCTCAGCAGTAACATAACCTCTTCTTCGTGGTATGGTGCTTGCATATTTCAGTTGATACGTTGATCCTAACACTGAATAACCCATATTTCCAGTCTGTACTTGCATCTCATATACCAGTATCCCAGTGAACTTGAACTAAGGATAGGTTTACTACTGATACAAGAAGGACTGCTTCATACCTTGATCTTTTCCTCACTGTTGACACAAATGGACGATTTCACACTAAAGTCTATGACAAACGGGATGATTTCAAATTCCCAATTATCAATTTCCCTTTTTTCAGCAGTAACATATTCTTTGCTTCGTCGTATGGTGTTTACGTATTTCAGTTTATACGTTATACTTGTGCTTGTTCACACTATACTGACGTCATATACATGAGTGTGCTCCTTACGCAGAAACTGCTCACACAGAGTTATGAGCAGGGAATATTAAAAATGATATTCCGTAAATTTGAATGATACCATGACGAATTGGTTGTTATATGCGTTGTGTCAGTGTCGAAACTAACTTTGGCATTTTCACCACGTCTCAGATTGTGTGGTTTACCATCTGTGTCGTCTGTTTGCTTAGTACCAAAAGTGACCTATTCCCGAATATAACTGTTATATACTGTGAATTTGCATTGGTATCCGACGTGTATCAATACTTTGTACATCCAACATTCATGTATTTACTTTTAATGTTCCTGTTATGGTTTCGGTTGAATTTTGTGTTATGTCTTATCGTTTGTTGTCCAAATAGTTATAAAATTTCATTTAAATACAATCATTGTCCGATTCCCGAATATGACTGTTATACCGAGTGTGAATTTGCATTGCTATACGTCGTGTCTCGTTATTTTGTACGTGCAACATTCATGTATTTATGTTTGATGTTTCTGTTATGGTTTCGGTTATACAATCTGTTAAGTCCCATCTTTTGTAGTCCAAATTATTATAAAATAGTCTTTCCATAACATCATTGTCATAAAAATTCTTTGGACGATTATTGTGTAAATAATTGAGATCACCCCAGTTTTTGGTGGGGTTCGTGTTGCTTACTAGTCTTTAGTTTTTTATGTTGTGTCTTGGCGTTGTCAGTTTTTTTTTCTATCTATGAATGTCCCTCTGGTATCTATCACCCCTCTTATATAAAGTTTTAGATTGCATGTTAGTTACGTAAGTGCGTTACCTTTTAATGTATCATGTGGTGTATGTCGTTTATGGAATATGGTTCCTTTATTGTTTGTGTCGTGTGTTTTTGGTGTTTTTCTGTCACGTAGTGTTGTTGTTTCCACTATATTATTTAACATTGTCTATGTATGTTGGCGTTTGTTTTTGTTCCATTTTAATGTTGTGTTTCTGTTGTGTCGTATTTCTCCTCTTATATTTGATGCGTTTCCCTCAGTTTTAGTTTGTAACCCGGATTTGTTTTATTCCCTATCGATTTATGAACTTCGAACAGCGGTAAACTACTGTTGCCTTTATTTGTTGTACGTAAATGTATGTGAAGTCATCCTTTTTGTCATATATTTTAGTGTGAGGTTGTCAATCTGTGTTAATATTTAGTTATCATGGTATGAAGCAGTCCTTATTGTACCAGTAGTATCCTTAATTTCAAGTTCACTGGGATTTATGAGATGCAAGAACTGACTGAAACATGGGTTTTTCAGTTATAGGACATCATCAATATATATTTCTGAAAGTAAAATTTATGAATTTTGCAAGGTGCGTTTTTTTTTTGTCTTTTAGAAGATTCTGAATTACTTCTGCTTTACACGAGCACAAGTCGGACAGAAGGAGTGCACAATTAGTATCCATTAATTGGAATACTGGCTGTCTGTTGAACTATCAATCATCCAAATTTATAAAATATATTGTCGATTAAAAAGTCCAGCATTTTCAAATATCATCTTCACCGTATTTCTTATAGAATCAGAGTGATTCTTTACAAAATATGAATAATTATTTATTAACCCAAAACAAGCAATTTATATCAGATCTACGATTCCCATTTTTATAGAAAAAGATTTTTTTTTCTAAATGAGATTGGGAAATTGATCTTTCAATTGAACATGGGGAAAAGTATTGTAAAGCGTAAAACAAACAAAGGTTTTAATGTTGCAGAGATTGTGATCTTGAGATTTAGCAGTAGATCTTTAGAATATTTGAGAATCCACATCTGATTGACACCACTGATTGAGTATATCTCATCACAATATTTTTGAAGGCCATATTTTACTGTAGAAAGAATAGTACTCAATAACATCTTGTTGATTCAGCTATGTATCGTTCTTCAAACGGAGTTTTGTGAAGTTTTGGTATCCAGTATAAAGACCGTAGATTTTCTTCATTTTCATTGATGTTAATATAAAACGATTAGTGGTTTTGTAAAATACATACGTTACTATGCATTTCTTTATATACATGCATATACAATATAATTTATATGTGTTGTTGGGTAAAGTGTAAATAGAGGCAAATAATACAAAAGAGACATTCAGCTCATAAGTTGAAAATAAGCTCACAACGCCATGGCTATAAAAGACAAACAGACAAACAACAGTGCACAAAACACAAAACAGATAAGTATTATTGACATTAATCCCCATATGCACATCACAGTTCATTTGTGTACTATAACGGAAAGTGAAATCACATAAATACTGAACTCCGAGGAAGATTCAAAACGCAAAGTCTCTATAATTAAATGGAAAAATCAAAAGTTCAAACACATCAAACGAATGGTTAACAACTGTCATATTCCTGACTTGGTACAGACAGAATGTTTCATTTAACTTGACAGTCGCATATAATTCCATTATATTGACAACGATGTGTGAACAAAACAAACAGGCATAATTGTTAAAAATGTCAAAAATAGGGGTACATCAGCCAACATTGTGTTATAATCTTAGTCACTATAAAACAAAAAAGTAAGTAAACAAACGTTTGCACAATAACACAATTACGAGATGGACATTGTTTATATATTTTCTCCTACACATGTGTTTTCATATTTATGCAATATTACTAATACATTACACCTGATACAAAAACATCAATATGACTTACGTACATAATAAAGTCATTTTGTAAATATGTTTCTAATAGATTGTTTGAAATTTGTTTTTATTATACAAGACAAGATTTTACTAACAATAATTCATCAATCATAGTCTATCAATAAGACAGCTACATGTACATGTATACGTTCTACGAAATTAATGTTTTACTTACAAAATGTACTTCAGGTATAGACATTTCTTTTCCGTCATCGATCTTACATGTACAGTTAATGCAGGTGTAAATTTTCCATATGTTACATTTTCATTGATTCAAATGTAATATTTTTTCCGTAATGGGGCTAAATTCAGATATAGATTTTTTGAATATTTGGATCTTTTAATTATTGTAAGAGAACCTTTAAATTTTCGTATGAGGAAAGGGTGTGGGATGGGGAGGATAATTTTAGAAATGTGGGAAATACTATCCTGGTAGAAGCTGGAAAATTCTGCTTTGCTTAAAAGACAAGATGGACTAAGAAGCTATAATTTCTTGTTACATGTAGCAGACACGATTTTATATAATTCAAATCCCAATAGTAATAAATCTCTTTAAATGGTTTGAAGATAAATTACGTGTTTGATATCCATTTTAATTCGGTTGACAGTTATGTTTTTTCGACACTCTACACTGCACTTCAACATACCGAATAGCGGGTTATTTTTGCGGGTGTAAATTTTACGATTTTATTGAAATATTTTGTCGGTTATTTTTTGACGGAATAAAAACTTTTATCAATACCTTTGCATGTGCCGTTTTAAATTGTCAGAATTTATTTTAGCAATTTGATTTTTTCCGCGAAATAAGCGAAAGTTGCACCCCGCTAAAAATTACACCGCTGTATGCCTATCAAACAGAAGTTGTCTTATTTACTCAAATTTTTCTTTGACAATATATTTGCATCAACTCCTGTAAACCATTTTCTTTGATGAAACATGTAACAATGAAAGATATCCTTATATAAACTGTGTTGAGATGATTAAAACTGTAAAATTTTCTCCTTGATATCATTCATGGACGTTTCGGCAATACAATTGATCGCAAGAATTTAAGTATTCATATGGGTATACATTGTAATTTTTCAGATATTTCGAAGCAGTAAATTATATAAAACCTTTACTAAATTAAATCATAAATCAAATATTAGGTTATGACGTTTGGCTGCTGCAGAATACTTATTATAAACTGCCTCTCACATCCTAAATTTTACCGTTTAGAAAAAAGTTAAATCACAAAAGTACTTAACTCTGAGAAAAATTCAAAATAGAAAGTTCCAAATCAAATGGTAAAGTCAAAAGCTCGAACACATCAAACCAATGAATAACAACTGTCATTCTCATGACTTGGGACAGGCATTTTTCTATGTAGAAAGTGGTGGATTGAACCTGGTTTTATAGCTAGCAAAACCTCTCACTTACATGACAGCCGCATCAAATTCAATTATAGTGAGGTAAACATGTCAAATACACACCATATTCATAGTAGGAGAACGACCATTTGATTTACAGAGAGGGTGTGGGATTGTGAAAAAAGGTTGGTGGGTTAGAAATGTATGATATCCTAGCCTGGTAATAACTGAAAACATCTATTTTGCATATGACAAGATAGAATACGTAGCTATTACTCCCTTTTTAGCAGACGCGTTTTTATATAATATAAATCCAAAAAGTAATAAATCTCTTTGAATATTTTAGATAAATACGTGTTTGATTGTCTTTTCAATTCGGTTGACAATTATGTTTTTTCGACACTCTACACTACGCTTCAACACAATCCAATCAATGAAAAGTTGTCTTATTTAATCAAATGATTCTTTGTAAATTCTGATTCACAATCTATCTGCTTCAACTCCTTTAATGCCTTCTTCTTTGATACAACGGTAGATATTTTAGATGTATTTATTCAAACTATGTTGTGCTGATTAAAACTGAAAATGCTCTCCTTGACATCAATTGTGTATGTTTCAACAATGCAATTGATCAAATTGATACATGTATTTTTATGGAGACTAATTGGACCCTCTAATAACAGACGTTTTCCTGTATTGGCAAGGATCATAGCTGATAAAAGCCCAAGTCAGTAAACTTCAGTCTAAATTCTGATTAATTAAAATTGAATAACACTTTCTGTTTTTTGTATGGTACGTTTGCTCTCAATAACCGAGATTTTCTTGTAAAAATTCACACAGGTGACTAACTTGAAATAAACCTAAATTACAAACAGCCAAAAATTGTCCTTTTCTAGATTTAAATATTTCACTTTCGCTATTGGTAATTTTCGTTCATTTTTTTTCTCGGACGGTGACGTTTATTTTGTTCCTACTAATAATGTGTACGTTTCTTAACTCGTTCGCTATTCTCGTATCTGTGGTGAATATATTCTATATTTCCTATATTCTTACATAATGCAAAGGTTTTTTTATTAAGTGTTACCGTCATGCAAAATTCTTATGATAAGCGGGATATCACATCCAAATAGTGTGTAATGTTGTGTATAAAGCCCATACAGATATAGTTGTGTATAAATCTATGTAATACCTTAATTCAAATCATTAAAGGACAAGGTACGATATGGGGCGTTTTTGGCCCCCTCTCCAAATAAGTTTATATTTATATCATTGATGGTCTAAGTGTATTAACTTGAAAAAAAAACAATGATTCTTTTGTGTTCCGGTGAAAGGAAAGTTGCCTAGCAACGTTTTTTTTTATTAAGAATCAAAATTATTACATATTAATGGATTTATCACTACAAATTTAAATATTTCCAAATAATATTGTTTATACTAGAAGAACTTACAGTCACAAATGAAAAGTCCTTATACAATTTAGGAAATTATTTTAAATTCAGGAATATCTATTTCCATCAATCAAAACGCTCATTCATGACCGTTTATGCCTATACTTCTTGTCCTTTATGTTAGTACGCTCTTCATCTTTTTAATTAGTTTTTTTATTTCAATTTGAAAATCACTGACAAGACGTTTTTTGTCGAATATGCATCTTGTGCAGCAAAACATGGCACCAATGATTTTTATTAATATCGTAGTAAGATTTCTGAATTTGGATTTTATCGTTATAAAAAAATAGCTCTACATCCAAATTATGAACTTCTTTTGTCATTGCATAAAGTCATGATTGTGTCGGCTTAAGATGTCTTAACACTAAATCTGTTGGATGTGTTCCTATTGATACCGAGGAAATTTTCAATACTATCTATTATTTAGCACTTAATAGGCTTTGAAATAGCTTTCAATTACTGTGATTAAACTTAGTTGGGATATTTTTGTGGTTCCTGCCGATGTAATGAATTAAAGATATTTACAACTGATATCTACAATGTGTTCTTATGATGTGATACAGTTATGTCACAGGTTATGAAAGGCTGAGCGATCACAATTCATTGTTTATACATGTGCCACTCCGAAGACAAGATACTTTCAGGAAGTTCGCTTGTCATGTTTTGGAATTTTTGTGAGATTTTCAGAATCCTCTGGTTTTATCTATTTAAATGCCTTATAAAATTTTGCCCATTGACCCCCTTTTTTCTTTTTATAAATCTTTTACACGTATAATAATAAACCAACTGTAAAAGTCTCATAACATTTTAATTATCTTTTAATAGTTTTTGAGAAATTAAACTTGTCAATGATAAAGTTATTAAGGGCAAGAGAGAACATTTTCCCGCCAACATTTCAATGGCTAATATCTCGAAAACAAGCACATTGACCTACATATATTTTTGTTTGCTCTTTTGATTCCTTTATTAGTCACTTATCAATGTATACTAGTGTTTTGAAAAGTTAACTATTTGGAAACTGAGAAGCGAACTCCCTTAATTCATTTTAACAACAAAATACATGTTTAATCTGAATTAAGTAGTATATATAGTCTTTAACCTGATACAAAAATCGGGAATTCATAGTACTATTGAACATATAATTAAAGGCTTTGTTCAGCTGGTATCTCTTTTTTGCAAGACATCCTAGAATGAAGTATCATACTGCATTCAAACCATCCTCCTTAAACGACTTTTTATTGATATTTTTTGTTTACGTTGCAGTTTATTTTTCAATAAATTAAATTGAGTGCTTACATTAATCACTGGTTGTCTGTAGTTATATCCTAATGTTCTACTTTCTCATTAAAATCAGACCTTTCACTTTTCTTCGTTACATCATTCGTTTGTCGCTCGTGTATCAGCAAACACGAAATACTATGAAATATATTGGGGCAAAGTTAAAGATCTAATGTTAATGAGATGATAGAACATTAAGATATAAATACAGGCATACAGTGACTGAAGCAAAACCAGATCTTTTACTTTGATCCAATATATTGTATAGTCGTTCGTGTCAGCCTACACGAGCGTGCGACTAACACATCTAACGGAATAAAGTGAAAGATCTGATTTAAATGAGATTGAATATTTTGTATTCCTTAACTGGAACTTGTGTTACCGCAAATCTTCAATTGTCTCATTTAACATTTGAAACATATTCAGTACAGAATATGTGCAAAATTCATATATTGCAAAGTCATTTGTCTAAAATTGGATATTGTATATTGACCTATAGATGTCGCATCTCCTCTGTAGCCAAGTGGTTTCAGTAGTTCATTTAATTCTGAACAGTCACATGTCGACACCCAGGCTGTTAGTTCGAAGCACTCCCATTGCAAAGTGCATGCGACTTCGATCTCAATTGACCATTGGGTTGCATTTATTTTAATCCTGGTATTTTTGATGAGTTTATTTGTAGCTGTTTCACAAACCACCCGAGATTTGTAAACATGGTAAAGGCAACAGTAGTATACCGCTATTAAAAAGTCATAAATCGATTGTGAGAAAACAAATCCCTGTTACAAACTAAAACCGAGGGAACACATCAACTATAAGTGGAAAACAATGTAACAACAGAACACTGAAGTGTAAAAAAGACAATGCAACATACATAGACACCAACTATTAGTTAACAACTGCCATGTTCCGGACTTGGTACAGGACATTTTAATAAAAAAATAGTGGGTTGAACCTGGTTTTGTGGCTAGCCAAACCTCGCGCTTTTAGATAATGTTAAAAATATATGTTATACCATTTAGATATGTTTTTACCTACTGGTTCCTAGATATGGTCTCTATGTTTCATGTCGTAGAGATATATCTTGGGCATGTTACCAGTATTAATACACATGGCTAGAGGTGAAATCAAATTCCGAGGAAGACCAAAAAGGAAGTGATGTGTAGTACAAGATTTTAATACAAGCTAAAACTCTTAAAAGTTATGTCCATATAAATGTTGAAAATAGTCCGCACAACCCTATATTTTGACCTTTAAAAACATAGTGGTGCACATTGGAACTTTACTATATGATAATTTTTTTAAGAAACTTCATTGTAAACCTGACGTAAAATGAGTACCTATGGCAAATTTTATTGTCACTATTTACAGAAGTGCAATCTATGATAGGATTGCGAGATTTTCTTCAAAACACCGTTGGTTCTTTTTGGTGTCCTCAAAATATTCATATCTAGCCGCCATGACTTGCGTTAAACAATTAATCAATCAGTCTAGAGGTTTCGTTGTTTCTTTTGTCTATATGTCTCGCCGTCTCATTGATATAACATGATACCTTACATCTTTCATAAGCTGAATTATGTTTCAAGGTTCTATTTCCGTTAATTCATTATATGAGAAGATTGTTATAGCAACAAACACTTATTAGAGCGAAAATGATACATCAGAATTTTGTATATATACTAAGTTTAAAACTTGTCAAATAAGCAGCCGTATGCATGGAGACAAGAAAGTAACTTTTTTTAAGTTGATGGATGATAATTTATAGAATAATTGTCCATTATACCTATATATCTTACTATTTATATGCACATCTATGTCAATTCTATATTGCAGATATATGCCATATGTGCACTGCTGCAATGATCCCACTAACAGTCCTGACAAATTTCAATATAAAATCTATGAAATTATTTAAAACTGAAATGATGCTTAGTTTTAAAGTCAATACCAATGACAGAATGCACTGATGTCAACAAAACGCGACATTTCAGCTTAAGTAATTGAACTAAAGTTTAAAAACGAGAAAAAGGAGGGGGACTTTGTTGTGTAAGACATGTAATCTGTCCTGTTTATCAAATGACACCCATTGCGTTCTGATACTATGCATAATTCTGCAGGGGCGGATCCAGTCATTTTTAAAAGCAGGGGTTCACAAATCAAGAGAAAGGGGGTTCCAACTATATGTCCCAATTACAATGTATAGATCGTAAGAAAAAATCCGCAACTGATCTGTTTCAGAGGTCATGGTCGAAGAACGGTGAACGGGATATGGCTTTGACGCGTTCATCCGTTGTATATACCTTTTATAACGGCCAATGGTGTCATTAAAGCGTAGGGAAACTTAACTTCTGCTTTGTCATTAAGGTTTTTGTAAGCAACAAAAAGCTATTAAGAAAACATAAATCATTATGCATGGAAAAATTAAGATAAAAAAATACTGATTTCATAGGAAAATCAAATCGGAATGTCCTTAATCAAATGGCAAAATCAAATGACAAAACACATCAAAAACGAATGGACAACAAATGTCATATTCCTGACTTGGTACAGGCATTATCAAATGTACAAAATTGTGGATTAAACCTGGTTTTATAGCACTAAACCTCTCACTATATACGACAGTCTCATCGAATTCCGTTATATTTACAATGATGCGTGAACTAAACAGACATAATAGATAAAATAGTCAAAACATGGGTACAGCGCTCATCATCGTGTTACAATTTTAAAAGAAACAATTCGCGTGTCTGTCGTCAGAAAATTTATACGTCAAATATTTTTTGTCGTTCGATGTTTAACACAAGTTTCCACATATCCTATTTACCAAGCTTTTTTTTAAATAGACAAAGCATATTAGCAAAAATGAAAGACAAAACAAAAATTATCATTGAACAATAACACAATTAGTAGATGTTTAAGTACAGAGCAACATCATTGATATCACTTACAACAGACTAAACAGTAAAAGCTATATTCATAAATATATAGTTCTTCACCTTTGGTTAGAATCCCAAAGACATTAAAAAAACAATTATCATTAAGGAGCTCCTATTTTGTAAGTGTATTTGGGATCAAGATCATGAAAAATCTACAATAAGTCATGTGACATAAAATGTCGATTCCAATAATGTTTTAACTAATGTTCGCAATCATCTTGCAATTAAAAGTGTATGTATATATAACATTGATGGAGAAAAAACTAAATCATGTTGTCTCTGTAAAAATTGCAATCTCCTACTGGAAGGCATTGTCATCAGATTTCAAAAGTCATACCACCAATTACTCCCTCAAATTTAGAACGTATGTGAAAGTAGGCCTACTCAGACAAAAAATAGTGCATTTGATGTCATTGTTTACTTAAACTAATCAACAAATTGGCAGAAATGAAAAATTTGGTGAAAGAAAAATATATTAAGATCATTTTGAGCTAAAACTTACTTGTTTACGAGTTTGCATTCAAAATTGAGGATTAATGCACTCCATAGTATACTAATTTAAGATTTCCAGAAAACCAGGGGTTATTTTTAGTGGTACCTCTATTTGGTAGACCTTTTCTTTTTTTATATGAATTTAAACATCTGTTGAAAATTGGCATGTAGAAAGCTGATACATGTACAATTCAGGATATACCTGGTTTCTATGAAGTTAAACTTAAGGTAAAATATTTAGAAAGCTGTGAAAATTGTAAAATTTGGTTGAACAGATAGGGACTTTTAATTGGTGATATGACACCTTTAATGTTAGAACAAGTCTTCGGTTTTTATCCACGATTAGTTTGGTGCGTTTTTCTTATTTCTGTCTAGCTTGATACATCGTACTGATATAAAGCATGTCATATGAGCAGCTATATAGAGACAACAAAGTGACTTTTTTTTTAAAGTTAATGAATGACTTTAAATATAAATATTGTACATAGATCTATACAATAATTCATGTGTATACTTGCTAGACAAATGCACATCCTTATCATTCCCATATAACTGACGTATAACATGTGTACTCTGGCATGAGACAACGAACAGTCATAACTATTTTAAAAACAAACCTTTTGTAAAAGAATAGAATAAAAAAATCAAATGGTGCTACACTTTAATGCAATGATTGTACTCAAATTAAAGTAGCGACCATTTTTTAAACTTTGAAAGGGGTTGACTATTCTGAATCTAGATTTTCCCCATACCTTATAGTGTTAAATTTTGAAGAAGAAAAAAATAATTTTATTATAACGTCGAAAAACATAAAAAAAAATAAAATGTTCGCGTTTTGCATGAAAAAAAATTCTGACTCAGACAAAAACGATACCCCCCACCCCCTTTCCCCATTGGAGTTCCTAGAATGCGCCCTAAAGATTGAGCAACACAATCCCTACGAGAAAAACAAGGGTATAAACTCAAGAAAGTAATTCAACACCAAAGACAACGGCCGGATTTATATAGAAATAAATAAAAGAAAAACAGAAAAGATATAGACAGCAATTATTCATTAGCATTAAATGTCAGCTTGTAGCGCAATTGAAACCTGTAACATATTCTATCTTTCCATTGGATAAAATTATGATATATTCAATGGTATAGTCTCTAAGCTAAGATGATCCGAGAGAGATGTTCTACTTAATGGTATATTCTCTAAGCTGAAATAATCAGAGTGATGATCTATCAAATGGTACAAATTGTAAAGTATCTAAGCTAATATGATCAGAGGGATATGCTCTATTAAATGGCATAGTCTCTGAGATAAGATTATCAGAGAGATATGCTCTATCAAATGGTATAGTCTCTGAGCTAAGATGATCAGAGGGATATGCTCTATTAAATGGTATAGTCTCTGAGCTAAGATGATCAGAGGGATATGCTCTATTAAATGGTATAGTCTCTAAGCTAAGATTATCAGAGGGTTATGCTCTATTAAATGGTAATTTAATATGGTCTATTAAGATTATCATAGAGAGATATTATATTTAAAAGTTTAGTATCTAAGCGCTAAGATGATCCGAGGGAGACGTTCTATCTAATGGTATATTCTCTACGCTCTAATGATCAGAGTGTGATTATATATTTAATAGTATAGTATATAATCTAAGATGGTCATAGAGTGAAGATGTATTTGGTATTATAGTCTTTAAGCAGCTAAGAGTATAAGAGGAAGCTGATCTATTTACTGATATAATTTTTAAGCTAGAATTATCAGAGGGAGATGATCTTTTTAATGGTATAGTCTCTAAGTAAAATGATCAGAAGGGGGTGCATGATCTATTTGATGGTATAATCTCTAAGCTAAGATGATCTAGTTAATGGTATATTCTCTAAGCTCTAATATATGACCATATATACATCATTTCTGTGTAGCTATGAATATTTGTAGCGTTGTAAGTATTAGAAAGTAAAATAACAAAATACCGAGTTCCGATGAAAGTTTAAATCTTTAAGTTCATCATAAAATGGCAAAATCAAACACATCAAACTTATGGATAATAACTTATTTATATTCCTGACTTGATACAGCCAACTTCTTATGTAGAAAATAGTGAATTAAACCTGGTTTTATAGCTAATCCTCTCACTTTTATGACAATCGCATATTTTTCATTTATATTGACAACGATGTGTGATGTACCTCAGACGCCGTTCGATCGATCTGGTGTATCTTATTTACACCAATTCATTATGAGCAATGAATAAGGATAGAATTCAATAATTAGGGAGGGGGTCCTTCATATTTTACAATTCTTACTTTTCACAATTAGTATATAGTATTACTCGTTTGCTATCATGATAAAGTAAAGCATATAATGTATCATGTCCAATTATATTAAAAGACATTTTAGTGTAGATTAAAATGCTAGTTGACAGAGGTTACATGACTTTTATATGATTTAGATTGTATAACATTCTATGTTTGTTTGTTTTTACCTTGGCTTATGTTTGAACTGTTGTCTTTAAACTTTGTATACATATCCTTCATATTTCACATGATACAAATGTAAATGTCATATGAAAGGCATCCTTAGTTAAGAAGGCTCCACAGTAGTTAAAGATTTTCGTTCCTTTGTTTCAAAATTACAAGCTTTTTAAAAGGCTGTGTATCTATCATGAGTTTATTTAAAACCACTGCCACTGCTGGTGTAGATTTATTTCCCCGAGAGTATCACCAGCCCAGTAGTCAGCACTTTTTTGTGCTGACATGAATTATCATTGGTATGGTTATATCTATAAA
Organism: Mytilus edulis; assembly: GCF_963676685.1. Classification (NCBI taxonomy): domain Eukaryota; kingdom Metazoa; phylum Mollusca; class Bivalvia; order Mytilida; family Mytilidae; genus Mytilus; species Mytilus edulis. The sequence continues at coordinate 23,013,932 of NC_092356.1, read as the reverse complement.
TTAACTGTTCACAAAATTAATCATTTTTGAAATACTAAAGCTTTTCTACCTCAGGCATAGATTACCTTAGCTGGATTTGGCAAAACTTTTAGGAATTTTGGTCCTCAATGCTCTTCAACTTCGTACTTTATTTGGCCTTTTTAACTTTTTTGGATTCGAGCGTCACTGATGAGTCTTTTGTAGACGAAACGCGCGTCTTGCGTATATACAAAATTTAGTCCTGGGTATCTATGATGAGTTTAATTATGACTTGATAGTGCTAACATAGCATTACTTAAAAATTTGGAAAGAAATGAAAGATTCCGGCGCGGCATAATAGTTTGATTAGTAGTGAAAACTTTGAAAAACGAGCAAGGATTTTAATGGTCTTTTTCGAAAATAGCTTTTAAAACCTTATTTTATTAAATAATGAAAAGAAAAGACGCCGTTAGCGTGCAAAATTTTTATTGACACTACATCTATCCGTGAATGTCGGTTTTTTCAATCAAATAAAACTGACCGCCATGATATAGCACAATAGAGTTGAAAGTGGCATAGAACGACAATCAATCAATCAATCAATCACGCCATTTTCTAAACATTCGAATATCTCAAAAATGAGTTTACTAACCTATCAATATTTTTAGCTTAATATGTCCCTCTAGCACTATCTATTTTAAGTTCTAGTTTTTTTTCTAATTTCACCTAAATACCATGTCATCATTAAGGATATGGAAACAGGTACACAAGACACGCCTATAGACAGCAATCCATCAGCAAGCCAGGACTCGGCTGATGAAACGTTGATTGCCACACCAACACGTACAATGGAGGAAGATCCCGCCAGAGAGTGTGCCGAGGGTCGATCAACAAAAGAACAAGAAAAAGATACGGACAAAAAAAGAGAAAGAAAAAAGAAACAACTTGAAGCTTGCAGCTATACCAGAGGGTTAAGAGTAAAGAAAATCTGCCTATATCTACCTCAACAGATGTACGTGTTAGATATAGATAGTCCTGACCAGAACTTATATCTATTAGTAAGAAGCGATACACTTCAGCTGGACAACTTTATCTATAAAGATCAGAGAGCAGATACGTACAACTACATCAAGAGAAGTTTTGACACCTGGTTAGACGTGCGAAACATCAAGAACTTTCTATATAGTTTAGAAAGAATAAAAGAAATAGAAAAATTTAGTAAAGAATTGAAACTTAAATTGTTATAAATAAAGGGTGAAACAAACCCCATGGCCCAATTTGTAAAAAAAAAAAAAAGGATGTTTGCTACTTTGTTTTAAACCATTTGTCAGATATATAATTGACCGTTGTGTTGTCCGGAATGTTTTCTTGAATGAGTCCAGGAAATTGTCGAAAGAATGTTGTATAAACAATACCAATTTAAGTATTAATAACAAGTTATGAAACATAAATATTCCCCGTGACCTGGCCTTGTCCCTTTTCGTCTGATTAATAAGCTTTGTTTACGTTGTGGTTTACATTAAATGATAGTATATTAGTTTTCATGCACTTATCTTATACATAAGGAAACTAATTAACGAAATCACTTTATTTTGTACTTTTGATGTACAACGTCTCATTTAAGACGCAGCTCTTAAGTTGGTACCCAACACCTTGACTAAAATTAGTTTGTTTCTTTTAATATTCATAATTTTTTTACCATATATGGGTCATTTTCAAAAAATGTCGAATTTTGAAATTGAAAAAAACATTAAAAGTTACTTATTCAAACAACCCTCTACATAAGCAAATCAAAACGAACAGTGCTTTAAGAACAAAATATTAAAGATGCAATCTTAATGATGTCATACAAGAATATATTGAAACATTTTTTGATCGGCGGTACAATATTTTGTCTATCTGTTACCATTTTCAAAAGAAATTTTGGGTTATTAAGAAAAGGTTTAGATAAAATGTTGAGTTTGTTGTACGTAGCCAATTAGATGGTTTTCAAGAGAATAAACTTCTATTTATTCATTCTGTAAAATAATAGATTGTTTGCCAATTTTCCAGGTTGTACTGAAAAATGCCTCTAAAAATTGGTTTTCAAAGGTTGTGAAAATTACCACCAGTAATGCAAGTCTAACATAGCAATTTATATTGTTCGGCCTTTTTTCACCTTTCAAATAAACCCAACATCAAGTAAATCCCTCGTATGTTAGTTTACTTTTCTCGTTATTTCATTGGTAACAGGAACGCACGTTCCTGATATATCACTATATAAAAGTCTATCCTGTTACCTTTTTGTCTATCCTGTTACCGATATCAGTATTGCACCTGTAAATGCTTAATTGGGAAGATAAAGACGTTATGACCTTAAGATGATTTCAACCAACGAAATATTTAATTCGTTTTGCACCTATATGTTACGATAAAAAAAAATAACAACGTTTTTGTCTACAATTGTCTATCCTGTAACCATAGCAACCCTAGTAACAATATAGACATAACAGGATAGACAAATTTCTTCGTTTTTGATTGCTGTTGTGAAATATGTGATTATGGTTTTCTATTGTGAATTTGGTTTCCTACACGTTATTGCACTTTTTACAAGCATACTGTTGGTGTAATTAATCAAAATGGTTGGTAACAGCATAGACATTAAAAGAAGTACATTCTATTTTTCTCAATAAATGTCTTGACATTTCTTTTCTCTACACTGTCGTTCAAGAAACGAGGCGTTTTAAATGTAAAGATTACTTTGCACTTTTGAAATCAACACTGACTGATTCAATATACATAGGGAGAATAATTTAACGGCTGATTTAAATAGCGGTAACAGGATGGACACGAACCTCCCGTACGCTGATTCAATTTAGTTTGTAGATAATATGTTACATACAATGATAAAGAAGCTACGATTTTTTGTTATAGTAATAATTAAAGTTCTTAAAAAGTCCCTTTTGCAGATATCAAGGCGATCAGAAAATCGGAAAAAAATCATTTGAAATGTATTTTTCTGACACCGTACGCACACAAATACCTCCAAAATTGGACTTAAATGCAGTTTAATCTTATCAAAATAGATGTAAGTTGTGTTTATTATTAATGTTCTGAATCACAAATCTGACAAGCTTTCATTTAAATCATTACAACTGAAATTTCCACTAGAAATAAAAAAATTTAGCATGGGTGTACTGAAAATTCGACATTTTATGAAAATGACCCAAATATACTTTGACTCTTTGACAAAAATATAAAAAAAAATATTAACCAAACATTTCATCAAGAAAATTTCATTGGTTATACAGCAGTTTGACAAACACTTACTTTGATCATTGGGAAACTTAACATTTTTTTAACAATACAACGTGATGAAAACGTTTAATTGATTTTACTGCGTTATCTCCCTGTAGTGTTAAGAACAACATTAACAGGACATCGAGAGAAAAAATATAACGAGTGTATGATTAAGAGTTGGTGACCATTAATTTACTTTTTGGAACTTTAATATTACATTTTTAATTTTGTTATTTTATACTTTAATTCTCTGTGTTTTATTATTCATTTATTTCCTATTTTCGTTTCTTTTTACATTTCATATACAAGACTTAAATCAGCATGCTTTGATATTCAATTTAATATCAACCTTGGATTTTGAGTGACATGTTTTACTCTAGAATAACTGTCAGTGACAAATTACCTTTTTCATAATCATGCATTTAATATCATAATCAGTTTAAAATTAGTAATTTAATTTTATTCTTCAAGTTAAAAAATACCCAAATCCTTGACGGTTAACACTTTCACTCAAAATGTGATCAGTTTCTTTTTTATGTTTATTCTTATTTCTCTGAGTTTGTATATTTACTTGTTGATACTTTTAATGAATTAGATTGAACTTAATACTTCACATTGAATACTGTACATGTTCATCGAAAATAAAAGCATTCCATGCTGAATTATTGAAGTTCCGGAGTCTTCAGAGTTTTAGACCAAAGTTGTCGTTTCGTTCCCGAGGGTATCATCAGCCCAGTAGTCAGCACTTCGGTGTTGACGTGAAAATCAATTACGCGGCCATTTGTATAAATTTCCTGTTTACAAAACTTTGAATATTTTGAAAAACTAAGGATTTTCTTATCACAGGAATAGATTACCTAAGCCGTATTTGGCACACCTTTTTTGAATTTTGGATCCTCAATGCTCTTCAACCTTGTACTTGTTTGGCTTTATAACTAATCTGATATGAGCGTCACTGGTGAGTCTTATGTAGACTAAACGTGCGTCTGGCGTACTAAATTATAATCCTGGTACCTTTGATAACTATTGTCATTGTCACACGGTTTATAAATAGAACGATGCCAAATGTATATGTGTAAGTGAGAGTAAAGAGTGTTTTTAGTAAGTTCTTATAGATAGAAAGAAACGAAAACAGAAACGCATCTTAGAAAATGGTGGTTAAATAGAAACGAAAATATGAACATATATCATGCATATATCGGAAAACAGAAAAATATTTGCGTAAAAACAAGTAAAATCACAAAAAATACTGATCTCCGAGGACAATTCTAAACGAAAATTCCATAATCAAATAGCAAAATCAAAAGCTCAACAAAATCAAACGAATGGACAACAACTGCCATATTCCTGATTTGGTAAAGTCAGGAAAATGGCATTTGTATCTTCTAGTTCGTTTCTGTGTGTGTTACATTGTCGTTTCAGTTTTTTGTTGCACTTCAATGTTTCTGTTGTTTCCTTGTTTTCCTCTTATAGTTGATGTGTTTACCTCAGTTTTAGTTTGTAACCAGGATATGTTTTCTCTCAATCGATTTATGACTTTCGAAAAGCGGTATACTACTGTTACTTTTATTTGGTACAGACATTTTCTTATGTAGGAAATGGTGGATAAAACCTGGTTTTGTAGCTAGATTAACATTTCACTTGCATGGCAGTCGCATCAAATTCCATCATTTCAATAAAGATGTGTGAACAAACCACACGGACATAATAGGTAAAAATGTCAAAAATAGGGACACAGCAGTCAACATTGTGGTATAATCTTAATCACTATACAAACAAATAAATATGTATCAAAGAAGCACACAAAGGTATATAGACAAAGCACATTAGCAAAAATGAAAGACAAGAATACAAAAATTTACAATTGTATTACAATAACGTGAAGTATAAGTACAGAGGCACGTAATCTGTATTAAGGAAACACTAAGTGTCATAATAACAAAGCACTTTAGCAAAAATAAAAGACAAAAATGATCACAGAACAGTAATACAATGACGGGATGTACATGAATAAATACAGAGTCACGTCAAATGGATATCACCAAAAACAGACTAAACAGTAAAGTAATATTCATAAAGACGTATGATTGTTTTACTAAAATGTTATTAAGATGATAAACAACGTCAGCACCCATAATCTATAATTAAAGACCATCGTGTATTATTTGTGAAGTTGTTACGGAATCTTTGTCAACAAGGTCTTGGTACCTTCCGATGAACGTTTTTGGAAAAAGGACGAGACATTCTTTTACATACCCCTGGTTCATCAATTTTCTGCTAAGACACTGGTTACGCTTTAACATAGTCTGAGTAGAAGCTGTAAGCGCTTGAATGCCGAATAAGTTGGGAAATGTATATCCCATATGCAGGTGAAGTTGGTAGATTGCTACTCAGGTGGAGGAAATTGAAAAGTGAAAAAAAGTATCAGTACATTTTGCAGTTGGTAAATGTCAACAAATTGACGGTATAGTAATCTTTTATTCATGTATACGCGTAAATTTACATACGGTATAACACGTGTTATGTATGTTAGAGTATCCGGTATCACGATGACCATAACTGACCACGACTGACCACAATGCAGAAACTGTAAAATAAATACACAACACTAAACATACTAATTAATAATTTGAAGAAAAAAATGCATGTTATTGTTTATCAACAGTTTATCATACATCAAAGAAATTTATTCTATTTTTTGCTAATTAAATAAATTTGTTTGAATATTTGCTATTATAATACTGTAAATTCAGAAAATATTGCGTGCATTTATTATTGAGATTTTTGGTGTATTGACAAAATGTGAAATCATATTTTGCGATTTTGGTGACAACAGTATACAGTTATATGTATCCGATATCAGAATGCAAATGCTTATTAAGGTAGCACTACCGTCTAACAATGATCTTTTGAAGATATTGTATATCACATAATTTTGAAGTAAGTATAATTGTGCACTTGTAAAAATCCCAAAGTCATTATCATATCACAACAGGGAGTAAATTGATAATGAACGTATGTAAAATACGGTATAGTAATGTTTTACTCATGTATACGTGTAAAATTTACATACGATATGACACGTGTTACATATGTTAGGGTATCCGGTAACACGATGACCACAACTGACCACGACTGACCACAATGCGGAAACTGTTAAATAAATATACAATTCGACACGTTCATACTAATTGATAATTTGGAGAAAAAAAAACCTTCATGTTATTGTTTATCAACAGTTTATTATACATCAAAGAAATTGATTCTATTTTTTACAAAATAAATAAATCTTATTTCCTATCTATAAAAGTTGTTTGAATATAATTACATGCAAATTGCAGTGCACTTAGTGGCTTGACTAAAAAGATATAATTATACCTGAGAATATAAAAGAATGATTAGTTTTCGTTTTTTCCGTTACATCATATAAGACAAATTAGGGTTATAAAATAGAAAAAAAAAGGAAACAGATGTCGGAATGGACAACGACATATCCTGCGCATACTTAGATCATGTTCATATAAATAAACTTAACCAAATATAGGAGCATGCATATTTAGGAATATTTTTATGGAACGTACTTAACAATGCATATATCGGCAGTTCCTAGTGATAATAACTTAAAAGGTAAATAATTATAATATGAACTATTACATCATATTTATGAAATAACGGATAATGAATTTAAATTAGGCTTTATAAATTTAAAGCATCCAAATTTCTTTCTGGATTTTAATACCTTCAAAAGCTACGCTCAAACCCAAAAAACTTTACAGCTAACGATGTTTATATTTATTTATATCTTTCTAAATACGCAAAAGCTATTTTATCCAAACTAGAATATTAAGATTAAAAAATATCTGTAACAAAAAAATACTCTCTGCGTTTGAAAATTAAAACACTCTTTTCGAAACAATCTTTTCAAAGCAACACATTTTAGCAGTGTCAATTTAAAGCGGTATCAACAATAATAGTCTACCCCTTGAGGTGTATGCTCTTATGCTTTTTTATTTAAGGTAATCATGGTTATGGCGTATTTATTCTTGAGATAACTTCTGTGATTAATGCTACATCATTTTCTCAATCAATTGCACGTTTGTGTAATAAAATGTTAAGATTCACACTACCTTTACGTGTTCCCCTTCCCAATTACTTTCTTCATTAAATTGCACTAAAAAAAATATTGCGAACGCGGTCAATATGTTGTTATTTACACATCAGACAGGTTACTGGTTTTGGGATCTTTGAATACACTAAACCAGGTACTTCATATCTTGAGTACATTGTAACAGACAATATATGCCTTCAGTTTTAAAATTCTTGCATACATTTTTGTATTATTAAAAATTATCAGTCAAAAAATGGTTCTACAAGGATACAGAGTCCTTTACATCACGTTTGATACCTACATTACAAACATAAAACTATGTTACATAGTTTGACATTTGTGGATTCTATTTTGTTTTTAAGCTGCTCCTCTTTTTTACGTTCTTTTTGAATGGGTCCTAGTTAAAGGGTTGTGACTTGTGTAACATCTTATCTAGTCGACCGAATTATACAAACGTACGTTATATACTTCTAACATATATCTCAATATGCCCTGTGGTTGTCTAACTGTTTGTATTGTTTTTGCACGCTTCCGTGTGATTTTCCGGCCTTATTATGACAGTACGTGTTCGATTTCTTTGTCAGATTTCTTTTATTGATATATCTCCATGGCTTTATTTTGTTCAATCAATTTTACATTTGTGGCGTGATCTTCAATTTGTGAAGAATTTTGTTTTAAACCGGTTCTATGGTTCGTGTTACTCTTGCTGTTAGGTGATAGTTTGTTTTATCTGCGTTCAAGGTCAAAATACAACTTTGAAATGAATAACACCAATAAAAGCGCTGTCCCTTTGCATTTTGTAGGGGTTTTTTTTGGCTAAAATCACACTAAATTTATGTCTTGGATGTATACCCCGTATCCGTTTTTTGCTATTATAATACTGTAAATTCAGAAAATATTGCGTGCATTAATCATTGAGATTTTTGGTGAATTAACAAAAATGGGAAATTATATTTTGCGATTTCGGTGACAACAGCCTACAAGTATATGCATCAGATATCAGAATGCAAATGCTTATCAAATCGAGACTCACTCAATTGCATTATTTGGATTAATTAAAACCTTGCAATAATTTCTAAGTTTTACTTAAAAAAGGATCACATCTATGAAATGTCATTACCTCACCATAGTGTTGAATAGGGTAGGCAATATGACTTAAACAGGGGGGAAATGAGTCGCATGCACAAGATAGAAATTAAAGATACCAGCGATCGAAGCATGCAACATCACAAATGTTTGGGCAATGTGAGCTCCCATCATACCAGATATGAAACCATTTGATTCGGAAAATGTTACACTCCATATTTTGTATTCCCAATCAAAGTTATTTCCTGGTAATTAAACATTGTGAAGAGTCTAAGACCTATGAGTGCCATTCTAATTCAAATGATTTATAAATAAAGAGTATGTGACATCGCTACAACGTTATATTGGAATAACTACTATGTCAATAAAGAAATTCAGGGTGCCTCTAGTTTTGCAAAGGGATATATCATTTTGCGGCAAAAAAAGAGTATCCCGATAAGAATGATTCAAATTAAACATGTTCATGTAAGCGTGGACGAAGGCTCTGCATTAAAATCGTATTTGAAAACAAGGCAAAAACATACACAAGTTGTTTTTATTTTTTACAGCACTGGCAAATCACATAAATCAACAAAATGAGTTTACAATACATCATAAAAAAATAATAAAAGACATATTAAACATATTAAACAGTATGTGCATGTGTAGAAGAAGATCTGGATTGGGAAATGAAAATATTTTTTTCTTTTTTCTGTAATAATTATATAACTTAAAGGTTTATTTATTAATAATTAAATAAGGTTTATTTATTCGGTGCTTCGGTAATATATCTAAATAGGAGTGTTAAACCTAATTCTTTTATTTTCTACAATTATTCTGTACACTTTTTCATTCTATTATTCTCTACTCTTCAATTGTTTGGTTCTTTTTTCACTTCTCATTATTATTTCCCACTTTCCAGGTCAGTGATCAAATTTTCTTAATTGTATTCATTAATTTTTGCTACAAGTGCAAATTACTGTTTTTAACATCGAGTTTGATGATGAAGCCTTTTTTTTTCCTTTTAAACGTTAATTGGTTTATATAAGCGTTTTGAAAAAGAATATTGAATTCTGGGATGCAAAGTTTTACTAGTAAAAATGACTATGTAGAAAAATAGAATAATGTATTTATTATGTAGTTATAATTTACTGATCAAAGAAATGAACGATGATCAGAATAAAGAAATTATCTTGTAACATAAATTTGAAATGGAAAAATTATGCACGAAAATGTTTAAGAGTTTTTTCAGATCTTGTTTTAAATGTATACAATCTTTATATATATATTTCAATATATCTTAAACAGACCAGTTCGCGTTCACATTTGCACAAACAAGATCGATCGATCGTGATTCGTGATAGATCTTTCACAATCTAGTGCGTTAACACTGCAACATAAAAAGAATAGGTCTGACCTAGTTACCTTATTTTTCGTTAACAAAAAATTAGAAATAGAATATGATCAGGTAATAGCTGGTTCATTGGAACTGCTTATGTAGTTATCAATTATCTGTTTGATTCACATGTTATAAGTCATTAAACAAAGAAATATGATAAGACGTATAACATGTATAAAAGAAAGGACATTTCGTTTGAAGATAAGGAATTTGCAGCAAAGAAATAGGATTTGTCTATTTTTCTATTTAGATGAATGACTTAAAAAAAAATGGATTTGTTTTTCCTAAGTTATAACTGTTCTTTCAAATAAATGAAAAATATGAGTAAAAAATCGAAAGGCAAATATCCAAACGGATATACAAAAAAAGACATCAGTATAAGAATGATCGATCTAAACGTTTGCACTTGTAGATAATCGATTCATAAAAATCGACCTTTTTTTAAAACCACCTCTGAAGGTGTACATTCTAAGTCTGATTTGAATATCCATCTATACCGTTTACATTAGACAAAATATCGATCTTTTTAGTTAACATAAGACAAAATATCGATCTTTATCGTTTACATAAGACAAACTTTCGATCTGTATTATTTACATTAGACAAAATATTGATCATTTTAAGGTCGATCAGAAAAGGTCGATTATGTTTGCTAGTGCAAACGGGGTCTAGATAATAAAACATGTCTTTATCTTAAACTATGGTCGGGTTGTTGTCTCTTTGACACATTCTCCATTTCAATTCTCAAATTTTACTTTATCTTAAACTGTAAACCTTACCAAAAATTATTGTCATTTATCTGTGATTATTATTGTATCTGACGGCTCTATGTTCGAGGTAATTGTGTTTTTTTTAAACTGTTTAACATATCACAGCGGTATACTACTGTTGCCTTTATTTATTTACCCCTTATGTTATTGATTTTGTATTTGCATTGTATTATAGATAAAATCTATTTGATCAGTGAATGTTCACTAGTGTTCATATACCGTTTGATTGATATTTTATAGTGACTGTGTCTTTCTATGTTGTGATGTTACACTATTGTTTCAGATCAAGGTGGAGGTTAGTACCTATATTAAAACGTTTAAACCCGCTGCATTTGTTTGCACCTGTCCAAAATCAGGAATCTGATGTTCAGTAGTTGTCGTTTGTTAATGTGGTTTATAAGACTTAATATTTCTCGTTTTTTATATAGATTAGACCGTTGGTTTTGTCGTTTGAATGGTTTTCCACTAGTCAAGATTTGGACGCTTTATTGCTTGCTGTTCGATGTGAGCTAAGACTCCATGTTGAAGACCGTACTTTGTACTCATACCACATCTTCTTATATCTCTTTACATTTTAAGGAATACACAGAAACTAAGACACCATATATATCCTCATTATATATGTATAAATATATACTACTGCATAACACATAGTTGATATAATTGCTTCATTTTCATTGTCATTCAGGATTGAAAGAATTGTACTTGCAAGTTCCAGCTGAGCAAAAATCGGAAGTGCTAGAAAATATTACACCACCACCAAGCTACGACGACTGTACTACACACAAATGTCTTCTACAAATAAAACACAAAAGGATAGAGAAAATTAGCATCAAACAGATTAAACCTATAAAGTGCATAAGTTATGGTGACATTTCAACCCAAACGTCAGTATTCAACAGAAGTAGTTCATTTCATGAAAAATTTGGAGAGGATACTAATCCGGAAGAACATACCTCGACCAATCAGAACAATGAACGGTGCGTTCTAGAAAAATACGTTTCTTGTAGATGGAGAGTTGCCTTTCTGGCCCTCTCGGGTCTCATCATGCAAATAGCCCATAGAAACTGTATCAGTGTAGCAATAGTCTGTATGACAAAAGAAGTTGTGATGAACGTCACCACAAATGGGACAGTTACAAGTCAAGTAAGTATAAAGTTTTGAGTAAAGTGTTGGTAGTTTAATAAATATCAGATTATCAAAGCCATAAGTATGAGATTAAAAGATATCATGATAAATATCAAAGTCATGTGTAGTAATTTAAAAGATATCAGAGTAAAATATCCAAGTCAATGTACATGTGTGGTAGTATAATAAATATCAATGACTGAGTAAATATTAAAGCAAAGAAACAAAATGGTTGTCACATAACAAAACAGACACAATATAAAATGAATATATCCTAGTGCTGTCAACGATTATATAATGTGTTCCGCCTAACAAAAGTTCCACTGGAAAAATTTTCATAAACAATGTCATAATATCTGTTCCTGATGGAACAAATATTCTGTACCTTTATTCCGTAAGGAACACAAATACTGTAATATAAGTTTCAATGGAAATAATATTGGAGAATATTTCTTCTACTTGGAACTTATGTTATTAAAGAGCTTCTATATCGTGACAGTGCATGAACTTGTGACCATTGATAATCAGAATGAAAATTATGTTTATATTATGTTAAATATATTTAAGTTTGGCATCAGACACCCAATGTATCTGTTTTAACTATAGTGTAACATGTACAAAAGTACGGACTAAATGCATGTACATTATAGTTGTGCAATTTGGGAAAAAACTAAATAAATGAACAGCACACGAGTATCAACAATTTCAAATAAAGAATTAACACAAAATTGTCTGTAGAGTTCGAGAAAAACGGGTAAATTAACAGTCACTGTGTTATAATGCAAGAAGAACATATTTTAACGGGGGAAAACCTGACTGAAATGTATCTTTGAAAGTTGTTTGCGTCTTGTACTTTTTTTTTTATTCATACTTATGTCTTTATTTTTTTTAAATTTTTTATTCATACTTATATGTCTTTAGTTTTTTGCTCTATGACAAGGTTTATTTTTCTGAATTTGACTTGAAATTGCTCAGTGCATGCTTGGACATGTCCTTTTAGTTTTTTCTCTTTCAATTGCATTAATTCTTCCTTTTTTACTTGTATGTTTCCGTGTCATTGAAGTCTTTCAACAGCTGGTGGTTTTGGTGGTATTTTATGATTTTTAATGTCAACTTCGTCACTACAGAAAGTTTAGTTGGAAATAACAAGTCAAATCAGGAAATGCACACCTTTTCAAGTTTGTCATATTGACTTTAATTTTTGAGAAACGCACTTGATGGTATTTAGTCGAAGAAGGAACATGACGCTCTGTATTTTTCCTTTTTAAAACCTGAACTAATATGACAAGCTTACATCCGACAATACCACATAGGAAAACAATATGCTAATCAAAATTTTTAATGATACGCTAACTTCAATAAATTAATTTGGTATGACTTTCTTTACCTGTTTATAAGATTGATTATTGGTTACTTTGAAAACGTCTAGTGGCAAATATTTCATACTTGCTCGGATCGTTCTAAGAATATGAAAGGAAACGGGCGCATAAGCAGTAAAAACATTGAAATAGACAGTGTTTGTATAGAATATATTTGACATTATAACATCTGTACTGTTTATTTGTTTTTTGTATCGCTTAACTTCCAGTGGCAAGTATTTCATGAACTTTCACGGCGATTTTAACTGCAGATTAAATAACCATATGGTTTTATGATCGACTAAATTATACTCTCTGAAACAACAAAATATCCCAAACTTTTGTTTAGAATCAGTTCCTTTTTAGCTCACCTGGCCCGAAGGGCCAAGTGAGCTTTTCCCATCACTTTGCGTCCGGCGTCCGTCGTCGTCGTCGTCCGTCGTCGTCGTCGTCCGTCGTCTGTCGTCCGTCGTCCGTCGTCGTTAACTTTTACAAAAATCTTCTTCTCTGAAACTACTGGGCCAAATTGAACCAAACTTGGCCACAATCATCATTCGGGTATCTAGTTTACAAAATGTGTGGCGTGACCCGGTCAACCAACCAAGATGGCCGCCACGGCTAAAAATAGAACATAGGGGTAAAATGCAGTTTTTGGCTTATAACTCAAAAACCAAAGCATTAAGAGGAAATCTGACAAGGGGTAAATATGTTTATCAGGTCAAGATCTATCTGCCCTGAAATTTTCAGATGAATCGGTCAACCCGTTGTTGGGTTGCTGCCCCTGAATTGGTCATTTTGAGGAAATTTTGCTGTTTTTAGCTCACCTGGCCCGAAGGGCCAAGTGAGCTATTCCCATCACTTTGCGTCCGGCGTCCGTCGTCGTCCGTCGTCGTCCGTCGTCCGTCGTCGTTAACTTTTACAAAAATCTTCTCCTCTGAAACTACTGGGCCAAATTTAACCAAACTTGACCAAAATCATCATTGGGGTATCTAGTTTAAAAAATGTGTGGCGTGACCCGGCCAACCAACCAAGATGGCCGCCACGGCTAAAAATAGAACATAGGGGTAAAATATAGATTTTGGCTCATATCTCTGAAACCAAAGCATTTAGAGCAAATCTGACAGGGTAAAATTGTTTATCAGGTCAAGATCTATCTGCCCTGAAATTTTCAGATGAATCGGACAACCTGTTGTTGGGTTGCTGCCCCTGAATTGGTCATTTTAAGGAAATTTCACCGTTTTTGGTTATTATCTTGAATATAATAATAGATAGAGATAAACTGTAAATAGCAATAATGTTCAGCAAAGTAAGATTTACAAATAAGTCAACATGACCAAAATGGTCAGTTGACCCCTTTAGGAGTTATTGACCTTTATAGTCAATTTTTAACCATTTTTCGTAAATCTTAGTAATCTTTTACAAAAATCTTCTCCTCTGAAACTACTGGGCCAAATTAATCCATACTTGGCCACAATCATCTTTGGGATATCTAGTTTAAAAAATGTGCGGCGTGACCCGGCCAACCAACCAAGATGGCCGCCATGGCTAAAAATAGAACATAGGGGTAAAATGCAGTTTTTGGCTTATAACTCAAAAACCAAAGCATTTAGAGCAAATCTGACATGCGGTAAAAGTGTTTATCAGGTCAAGATCTACCTGTCCTGAAATTTTCAGATGAATCGGATAACCTGTTGTTGGGTTGCTGCCCCTGAATTGGTAATTTTAAGGAAATTTTGCTGTTTTTGGTTATTATCTTGAATATTATTATAGATAGAGATAAACGGTAAACAGCATTAATGTTCAGCAAAGTAAGATTTACAAATAAGTCAGCATGACCAAAATGGTCAGTTGACCCCTGAAGGAGTTATTGCCCTTTATAGTCAATTTTTAACCATTTTTTCGTAAATCTTAGTAATCTTTTACAAAAATCTTCTTCTCTGAAACTACTGGGCCAAATTAAACTAAGCTTTGCCACAATCATCATTGGGGTAATTTGTTTAAAAAATGTGTGGCGTGACCTGGCCAATCAACCAAAATGGCTGCCACGGCTAATAATAGAACATAGGTGTAAAATGACTTATAACTCAAAAACCGAAGCATTAAGAGAAAATCTGACAGGGTTTAATTGTTTATCAGGTCAAGATCTATCTGCCCTGATGTTTTCACATGGATCGGACAACACGTTGTTAGGTTACTGTCCTTAATTGGTAATTTTAAGGAAATTTTGCCATTTTTGTTATTATCTTGAATATTATTATAGATAGAGATAAACTGTATACAGCATTAACGTTCAGCAAAATAAGATCTACAAATAAGTTTACATGACCAAAATAGTCAATTGACCCCTTAAGGAGTTATTGCCCTTTATAGTTAATTTTTAACATTTTTCATAAATTTTTGTAAATTTGTAGAAAATATTTTCCACTGTAATTACTGGGCCAAGTTCATTATAGACAAGAGATATTTGTAGCAACAAGAATGTTCAGTAAAGTAAGATCTACAAACACATCACTATCACCAAAACACAATTATGTCATGAATTTATCTGTGTCCATTATTTAATATGCACAAGACCAAGGTGAGCGACACAGGCTCTTTAGAGCCTCTAGTTGGTTATTATCTTGAATATTATTATAGATAGAGATAAACTGTAAACAGCAATAATGTTCGGCAAAGTTAGATTTACAAATAAGTCAACATGACCAAAATGGTCAGTTGACCCCTTTAGGAG
Source organism: Mytilus edulis (assembly GCF_963676685.1). NCBI lineage: Eukaryota > Metazoa > Mollusca > Bivalvia > Mytilida > Mytilidae > Mytilus > Mytilus edulis. The sequence goes on along the minus strand of NC_092356.1, from coordinate 22,998,136 downwards.
TTATTGCCCTTTATAGTCAATTTTTAACCATTTTTCATAAATATAAGTAATCTTTTACAAAAATCTTCTCCTCTGAAACTACTGTGCCAAATTAATCCAAACTTGGCCACAATCATCTTTGGGGTATCTAGTTTAAAAAATGTGTGGCGTGACACAGTCAACCAACCAAGATGGCCGCCACGGCTAAAAATAGAACATAGGGGTAAAATGCAGTTTTTGGCTTATAACTCAAAAACCAAAACTTTTAGAGGAAATCTGACACGGAGTAAAAATGTTTATCAGGTCAAGATCTATCTGCCCTGAAATTTTCAGATGAATCGGTCAACCTGTTGTTGGGTTGCTGCCCCTGAATTGGTAATTTTGAGGAAATTTTTGCCGTTTTTGGTTATTATCTTGAATATTATTATAGATAGAGATAAACTGTAAACAGCAATAATGTTCATCAAAGTAAGATTTACAAATAAGTCAACATGACCGAAATGGTCAGTTGACCCCTTTAGGAGTTATTGCCCTTTATAGTCAATTTTTAACCATTTTTCGTAAATCTTAGTTATCTTTTACAAAAATCTTCTCCTCTGAAACTACTGGGCCAAATTAATTCAAACTTGGCAACAATCATCTTTAATGTACCTTGTTTGAAAAATGTGTCCGATGACCTGGCCATCCAACCATGATGGCCACCACGGCTAAAAATAGAACAGGGGTAAAATGTAGTTTTTTGCTTATAACTCTGAAACCCAAATCATTTAGAGGAAATCTGACAAGGAGTTAAATTGTTAATCAAGTTATATATCTGCCCTGAAATATTCAAATGAATTGGACAACCGGATGTTGGGTTGCTGCCCTCCAATTGGTAATTTTTAAAGAAATTTTGCTGTTTTTGGTTATTATCTTGAATACTATTATAGATAGCGATAAACTGTAGACAGCGATAATGTTCATCAAAGTAAGATCTACAAATAAGTCCACATGACCTAAATGGTCAATTGACCCCTTAAGGAGTTATTGCCCTTTATAGTCAATTTTTAACAATTTTCATTAATTTGGTAAATTTATGTAAATTTTTACCAAATATTTTTCTCTGTTACTAATGGGCAAAGTTCATTATAGATATAATTGTAAGAAGCAAGAATGTTCAGTAAAGTAAGAACTTCAAACACATCACCATCACCAAAATACAATTTTGTCATGAATCCATTTGTGTCCTTTGTTTAATATGCACATAGACCAAGGTGAGCGACACAGGCTCTTTAGAGCCTCTAGTTCTCAATTCTTATAACAGTGATTGAGGAACATCGCAAATTGGCCATAAAAGAAATAAACTTTCTGAAAATGGGTCTTCGTATAGCTCCAAAGATAGTCCCTCGTGAAAATAAAAACAATTTAAAATGTGACCTTACTTTCAGTTATAGAAAGCATATACATTTATAGATTAATTTTGATTTCAATTATCAAATGTCTAATTTTTTATCTCAACACATTTGTCATTCTTTTTTTTTTTTTTAGATATATAAAGAATATAACTGGACATCCGAAATGGAAGGAGTCATCCTGTCGTCCTATTTTTATGGACAAATTATCTCGCCATTGATATCCGGGATGTTATGTCGCCATTATGGTGTGCGAGGGCCAATGACGGTGTACGTTTTTTTATCATCGTGTTTGCTGATCTCAACGCCTTTTGTGGCACACTATGGTGCATGGGGCGTGATTATAATCAGGAGTGCCCAGGGATTTTTCGGGGTATGTATACAAATGTATACTTATGAATGCAAACGAAACATAAAAAAATAATGAAAATAGATTAAGATATATCAAAAAGAGGAATCAGAATCTCTCCTAGATAGTTAAACAGAAAACTTTAAGAGAGAAGAAAAAAAACAAAAGCAAACAACAAAGTAAAAACAACAAAAAACAAAAACAGATTACGCAGAAGACGTTTTTGTAAGATTGCGCGTTTCATTTTCCACTAAAAACTAAGATCAAACACGGAGTTTCCAGAACGGTTAAGTAGCACTACACCATCACATGTGTGAAAAATATTTTAAATAAGATGATTTGACGAACCAAAAAATCTTTTTTAAATCATAATGAATTCTTATTGTGAAAACTGGTGAATTGTGTTTTGTTGTTGTTTTACAGTCAGGTTGTCTGCCTATGTATTCACATTTATGGTCTCGTTGGGCTCCGAAACAAGAACGAAGCCAACTTATTTCGTTTACGTTTTCCGGTAAGTATACAATTTAATTTGATAAACTTTTATCTGATCTCGGAGAGCTCCATTCTATTGACTTTATTCAAATAAACTACAGTAGCTCATATTTTTTTTTATACTTTTTTTATAATTCTAAAAACGGGTGTTTCATCATAATACACTCTTAGCTTAGCTCTTTACAAGGTAAAAAATGAACTTTTAAAAACTAATGCACCTATGTGGTATAAGATATAAAATATTCATCAGAAACATATAGATAATATAATAAATATTTGGAAGTTTTTTTTTTTGTTTTTTTTATCATCAATGATGACATTAACAGTGTCATTATCATTTTAACAGAAAAAGTCGGAAAGTACTAAAGAAAGAAAGAAAGACACTTAAAGCCTCTATTTAAGAATTGAATACTTCTTTTTGTAACTTCATTGGGGTGTAAAAGCGTTGACCGAAGTACATTTTGTATGAAGCGCGGAAGCGCTTCATACTAAAAATGTGCGCACGGTCAACGCTTTTACAACCCTATGAAGTTACAAAAAGAAGCATTCAATACTTATAATTACATTTTTTTTAGCAATGATCATGAAAACACGAATTTTATTATTGTTTTATTTAATTTACCTGTGCACTTTATTGTGGGACCACGTGTTATCACGAATGAAAAGTTTTATTGAGCAATGCAATTGCTTACGGAATAACACGTGATGTGCAGTTAGCCAATCAAAATAAAGTATCATAATGAAACATACATCTAATGTAATTATATGAATTTATCATTCTTCAACAGGATTGGACATTGGTGTCATCGTGGCTTTTACAGTTTCTGGATGGCTGTGTACATTATGGAATCATCATGGGTGGCCTCTTATATTTTATGTTTTTGGTGAGAAAATTTTATTATAATTGTTAAATCTAAAAAAAAAAAAAAATCAAAAATCACAGGATTTGAATAGACTCTAAAAATCGATGACTCATTTCAGATAAAAATAATCAGACATTAGAAAATGATTATTTTATTGTGATTTCGCCAGTCACATTGGATATTGAAAATCTCATGTTTTTTTTAAATCAAAATGCAAAATATATTGAATAATAACAATAGAAAAGTAATGAATTTATTGAATCCCTTGTAATCCTGCACTTTTCGACAACATAAACATGACACTGTAGTCCTAATGAGAGGCGAGGCGGTTTGGGATTGGCAAATGAGTGTTTTGCAAATTAAATGTGTCATATATTAGTATATACGTTTTCTTTTATAAAACAAAAATGGTTATTTAAATATTTGTGCCAAGGCCTTTCAATCCTTCAAACTAGATAGTTCGTACCCTTGTTTGTCAGTATATTATACATTAAATCTAAAAAAAAAAAAGAATATAAATGATACACCTAAAATAGACAGTGCTAAAAAAACAAAACCATATCTTTATAATGTTTTCATTTTGTAGGTGCTATTTCAATATTGTGGTGTGTAGTTTGGCTCTTCTTTTTCACTGACTTGCCAGAGGAAAATTCTTTTATTTCAAAGCGTGAATTGAAGTACATAATGTCAGAACGTTCATCTGAAGTTAGCAAGGTATTATATTTATATTACAAAATCGACATTTCTCACCTGTTAGTATTTGCAAAAATTAAAAAAAAAATGATGTTGCAAAAGAGGTACGAAAAAAACCACTAACCAGAGGGACATTCAAACTCATAGATCGAAAATAAACTGACAATGTCATGGCTAAAAAAGAAAAAGACAAATAAACAAATAATAGTACACACGACATAGCATAGACATCTAAAGACTAATCAACACGGACTCCTCCAAAAACTGAGGGTGATCTCAGGTGCATCGGAAGGGTAAGCAGATCCTACTCTACATGTGGCACCCGTCGTGTTACGAATTGCAACTGTTATTTATCACAAAATGTACCTTAATGATTACTAAGTACAAATGTATCAGTAGTTAGATTAAAAAAATTCGTGGTGACTAACTAATGTTAAAAGTGCAAGACGCTAATGTCTTATTAAATACTCTTAAAATTATCTTCGATACTGCCCTTCATATATTAACTCATGATGTGTTTTCGTTCCTTGTGAGTCGGAGACATATGTAAAACACCAATCAATGTTCCAAAAAGTAAGATGTCGTAAACAGATTTAGTATGCAACTTATGAAATGTTTATGCAATACCATTTGTATACGTACGTGTATTGACTATTCGTAATGTGTCGTTTTACGGTCTAAAAGAATTATTAGTGTTTTATTAGTTCATACAGGCACCAAAATAAAACTACTACGACTATTACGCCTAAAATCTACTTCAGATAAGCACCGAATATTGATTTACACAAGTTTAGGATTTATTTTATTTTCAAATTTCACTTCATTAATAGACGTGACCTATAGTTGTTAATTTCTGTGTCATTTTGTCATTTGGTCTATTGTGGAGATTTGTCTCACTGGCAATTATACCACATCTTCTTTTTAATATGTTTATTAATAATAAATTATAATGTTTTTAGCACACATCGACTCCATGGTTTAAAATATTTACTTCCGGTCCAGTATTTGCCATGATTATGGGGATGTTTACAGTGGCATGGGGAATGACAGTTGTGTTTTCTTTCCTTCCAAAATATATGAATGATGTTCTGAAATACGACATAAGACAGGTAATGCTAGCTTTGTTTAAATAATAGCGGTCCCTTAAAAAGTCTTTTTTGTACTTTTTATAAATAATCGTTGGTCATCTCAACGAGATTGATTTTCTCGCTTGAGCCGGTACGACAGAAGTGAAAAAAAAACAATCGAGTTGTGATGACCAAAGATAACTTGTTATCGCTATTTTACATAATGACGACGTCGGTAATTTCATTGACCTCGGCGCGTGCACTCTAATTTTCTAGCGATACTTTTTCAGATCACTCTACTGTTTTGAGAAAGGAAGTTATCAGTCTGTAAGATCAAAGGAAAAAATCGTAAAATAGCGATAGTAAACATTATCAAGCAACTAAGGACTTTCACAACCGAGTTAGTTCTTGTTTTATACAACATGTACTTCCTCTGTTTTTCTACAGGTTCCCTTTATTGTTTATTGGGGTCTTGTCCTAACGAGGAGCGAAGGTATAATTGCATCTTTTACATACACAAAATAGATGCTACCATGCACAATGAAAGTCATATTTGATATTTACACACAAAATTGTATACACACAAAAAAAGGCTCAATATTTACGGTATGCCATTCGAAATTTGTTTGATATATTCAAGATTTTCGCACAAATTGAACGGAAATGTCCAATCAATTTGCTTTAATCTCCACCCTGATTGAATACCAGTTATCTCTCTTTCAACAGAAAATCGAGTATCTGGCTTTTACCTTTATATAGTTATATATTCGAAAGGATTTATAAATCCAAAAAAACTCTCTTATAAAATAAACTTCTTAATGTGTTTTTCTTTTTTGTGTATTTTGTTAGTTGCCCAACAACCTTAAAAACATAATTTTTCAAATTTATATATTTCAGAATGGATTATTTTCGTCCCTGCCGTTTCTTGGGAGAGCATTTTCAATTATCCTTATTGGAAGATTGACAGATTACCTATTGAATAGAAATAAGTTTAAACATACAACAATGAGAAAAATTAACCAATGTGGGGGTAAGTCTATAATAAACCTTTTATTTGGAAAAATAAAATGTTCAATACCCTATTCTATGATATCATTTATAGGAAGACAGCATACATGGTTTCAATGATTGAAACTCATATGTAAATAAAACGCTCTTACATACAAACTTAGAAGCAAAAAGATATAGGAAGATGCGGTAGGATTGACAAGTCTCAATCCACTTAATAATCTACAAATTTTAGAGTAAACCATTATAAGTCAAGGTACGGACTTCAACATAGAAGCAAATACTTAGACATATCCAAATCAAATTTTGAACTTTACTTTGTTGTGAGCCGGCAAATTATAAAAAAATATTTAAAAAAAGGAAAAGTTGAGAAGAAACTGACAATACCATGTCCAAAATCGAGATGCAACAAAAATAAAAACAGCGAAAATAAAAAACAAACAAACAAACAAACTTCGTAGTGCGCCAAGAAACCACTGGAGGCGTTCTCAAATACTACAGTACGTATAACGTAGTAATCATCATGGCAAATGAAAAAAATACAAAAACAATACAGCTATAAGAACCGTTTATCTTCAACCCTAAAAAAACACGAACCCTTACATAAAAATCAAAAATGGTACAAATAAATGACAGGGGCGTAGCTAGAAAGAAACAATGTGCAAGCAACTTCTGCCGAGCGGAGCGAGTCGAAAAATTTTTGGGACCTTTTTATGCAGAAAAATGTTTTCTTTTTCGGTTTTCGGTCATAGGACGGTTAAAAGAGGACTTATATGTAGATAGGACTTATAAAAAATTTATGAATGTAAAACTATTAATAAATCTTCTGAATAGAGTAATACATAAACAACAAAATTGAGAATGGAAATGGGGAATGTGCCAAAGAGACAACAACCCGACCACAGAGCAGACAACAGCAGAAGGTCACCAACAAGTGTTCAATGCAACGAGAAATTCCCGAACCCGGAGGTGTCCTTCAGCTGGCCCCTAAACAAATATATACTAGTTTAGTGATAATGAACGCCATACTAAACTCCAAATTGTACACAAGAAACTAAAAGTTAAAATAATACAAGACTAACAAAGGCCAGAGGCTCCTGACTTGGGACAGGCGCAAAAATGCGGCGGGTTAAACATGTTTGTGAGATATCAACCCTCCCCCTATACCTCTAGCCAATGCAGAAAAGTAAACGCATAACAATACGCACATTAAAATTCACATATTTGTGATACAGAATTTACTCAAAATTGTCCAAAATCTGCTCGATGAATATGCAGTAATGCTAGTAACTGTCGTCGTTCATTGTTGATCGTACATTTGTTTTCAACATACGCAAAAAATAATGAGACTTTCCAATACTGTTTTGGCGTGTTTGCAGGGTGATTGGCTCTGGTAGTCTGTCGACCACATCGCCTCGGCATATTTTCAACGATATCGAAGGGTTCTGATAATTCTAATGCCGATTGGTACATCTCATTCCAAACTGATGAACCGTAAACTGTAAAATGTGCTCCAAAAACTACATAGACTGAGTATTACAAATTCAAATCTTGTAAAAGATACAAGTTACTGTCCGATTTTGTCATAATCTCCAATAACACTTTTATTTTGAAACCAAATGCCGTTATTTAATGATATTTCATCAATTTAAAAAGTGACAACATAGGAGTTTCCTTTAACATTCAATCTATAAATTTTTATTTTGCCATTTTTTTTTGGCATGCCGAATCGATGTGCACGCAACTGCGTGTTAGCGTATAGGGAGCTACGCGCCTGAATGATACAGAAAGGTAAACTGGTTCTGCACCACTTTTTGGCACATGTCGTAAAGCTATCACTTTTAGCACTATCGTAAAGCTATCACTTTTAGCACAAGTCATGAAGCTATCGATAGTTTGCCTCACAAACTTGACAAAACAGATAATGCATTACAAAGACAACAAAAGAAGTACTGATTGGTACTTATTGCCAAGCATATATATATACTTCATTAACAAATTCTATTTGTTTTATTTTCAGCTGGAATTCTGGGAGCAGCTATGATTATACCCGTCAGCTTTTTATCTGAAGGAGATAGCTTTTCAGCAGTTATGTTAATAACATTTTCATCGATGGCTTTGGGAGGGACTATGTCTGGTTCTTATGCAAATATCCTGGAAATATTCCCTAGGTAGGTATATTTATATGTTGAGACTATCTCATATTACAAAAAAAGGATCGACAAACACTACCACACAGTACAACAAACTATGTTAACCAAAACTATCCGACTCCAAAAGCATACAAACAGTTATCATTTCTTAGGTACCAGGCTTATAACCTTTTAACCCTGCCACATTGTTTATGTATGTGCCTGTCCCAAGTCAGGAGCCTGTAATTCAGTGGTTGTCGTTTGTTTATGTGTTACATATTTGTTTTTTTACATTGTCTTATCGGGGCCTTTTATAGCTGACTATGCGGTATGGGCTTTGGTGACCTATAGTTGTTAATGTCTGTGTCATTTTGGTCTTTTGTTGATAGTTGTCTCATTGGCAATCATACCACATCTTCTTATTTATATTATAATTTGATACACCAAACGCTCGTTTCGTCATCATAAGACTCAACAGTGATACTCAGAAAACAAAAAGTTAGAAAGCCAATCAAGTAAAACGCTGAAGAGCATTTAAAACCCAAAATTCCCAAAAGTTGAGCCAAATACGGCTAAGGTAATCTATGTCTGGATTGTGCCAAAACTGTTAATAATCTGGGCTGTGCGAAAGCGTAGCACAATTGTGAACGCCGAACGGAAAAACTACAAACTGAGCACAAGTGTTAACACCAGATGGTAGAAATCCAAGCTGTAAAGAATAATAGCGGATGCAAATAAAGCTAAACATTAAATTTTCCTTTTTTTCAGTCATGTATCTACAATTTCTGGTGTAGCCTTTGCAATGAATGGAATAGGCCAAATTACTGCTCCTATTATTATCGGACAGATGATTAAAGAGGTTAGTCGTAATTATATATATAAAAAAAATAGGTACTTTAATTGTGTGTAATCACAATGGCGCTAATTCTGCTGAATTAGTAAACTTTTGATTCTTTCTTATTCGTTCGGTACCAATTTTCGTGGATTTTGTGGAAACAAGCGAACCACGAATTCATGTGTTTAACGAATTGCAAATTTTCTAGAGGCTTTGAATGCAAAGATTAATATCCACGAAAAGTTTTCCTCAATTTTCGAAAATTGATACCCACGAAACAAATGAATCCATATTACATTATTATTGTTTATTGTCCAGCTGAATAAAAAAAAGAAGATGTGATATGATTGCCAATGAGACAACTCTCCGGGGGTAGACCAAATGACACAGAAATGAACAACTCAAGGTCACTGTAGGTCTGCAACCATTGGCAAAGCACACACCCCATAGTCAGCTGTATCTTATTATTCTTCTTTTTATCCCATAGAAGACATCTAATATAATATCATCCTGAACTTGCATGAAATGTTTGCCACTGGATGTTAACCAACCAACCAACAATCAATCAATTTAACCTTAACGTACAGTTGAAAATTAAATATTTTTATTATTTTCAGGGGAGCAGAGAAGAATGGATATATGTTTTTATTTCAATTGGTGTTGTTTATATTATTGGTGCTATAATTTATGCCTTACTTGGAAACGCTAATTCATGTGAAGACAATGACGTCAAAATAACAGTATCCCAAGAAGAAAATATTGATACTTGCAATTCAGGTTTACAGACAATTTCCGGAAAATGTTCATCGTTGTCACCAACAAATAAACAGATAGTATATTCAATTTCGGAATGTCCAGTAGTTTATAGGACAACAAACTCTTATACTTACACTCTTTGATTTTTATTCCTTTGTTTTAAATATTATTTATTTATTTAATTATATTACATATTGAATATATACTCTATGAATAAATCTAAAAAATAAAGCTAGATTGTTTTGTTTTGTAACAAGAAGGGCGTCCGTTTGAATGTGCGGGATGCTTAAGGACGCAACCACGTCATGCCAATGAGGACGTTAAATCCGATGGCTCGTGTAGAGAAAGAGTGCAATGCCCTCTGCACGATAAGAACTTTGAAGATCCGTAGGTGGAATATTGCAAGGCTAACTTACTATCAAACGTACCATAATTGTCCGGTAGCATTTCATAGATATTTCCTTGGCCTCCATCCTGGACGGCCTTTTTAATATGACCAATCTATTATTAGTAGTGAATTTTTCGTCCTGAATATGCATGACATATTTGCTACTGGACGTTAAGGAAATATCAATCAATCAATCAATCAATCAATCATTGTTTCACTATTAAGCATATCATTATTTACATTTTACATTAAAACAGGAATTACCAAAACAGTACAACAGCACATAAAAGCCGTGAGGGTCCATTCAAAATAAATGTACGTATATAAAGAAGTATACAAGCAACTACGAACAACCCTTGTTCTATATAATAATAGCTTGATTTGTACATGCACACAATGTGGAAGATTTATGTGAACACAAATATCCCCCTTTTGCCTGCATAAGCTTTAAAATGTCAAGGTAAAACGCACAATAATAAGGGCCCTACAATGACAGTTTTTTTTTCTGTATCAACATTAAAGTAAATGGAAGATACATCTCAATGTTCTGTCCCTGTTAGCGTCTAGAATTTTATATTAATGTTCAAGATAATATGCAAAATTGTGCATATTACCCCTATGTTCTGTTTTAAACTATTGAAAACAATTATATGACATGTAACAAATTAGTTTTGTTTTTATTTTTCAACATATGATTTTTACTAACTACAATGAATTAAATGTACACAAAAAATAAAAGGAATTGTCTTAAATACAATACAACAAATCAAAACATCACCGAGGTCATCATTAAAAGGAGGAACAAATACAAAAAGTTATCGACAAATTATGGTTGTAGTGCCTAACAAGATTTTGTGAGGTAGACGAAATTGACCTTATGACGATCGTATTGACTTTTTTGCTCCAAAAAAAGGTAGATCGGACATATTTTGACTTTATTTAATGACTACCTTATTAATTGTAATTAGCATGTTCCTATGAGACTGAAAAATGTTGTTTTTTTGTAAGATAAATAATAATTTTACCTGGCGTAGCCGTTTGTGAAGTGTATTTTGGCATTTCTTTCCGAAAAATGACTTGTTGATTGAAATAAAACGTCTTAAGCTTATTTGTAAACTTTTTCTGTTTTTCTCTGCAATTGACTATTAAAGAACAATCTATCTACTGTGTATTTGAAACATTTTGTGAAAATAGGAGAATTGGCAATTGTTACCTTTCATACCATACTTTCATTGATAAAACATAACATGGACTCATCCAGTGTCCAGTTCGAAGGTCATTTTAGTTATTGTCACATTCATGCACGTTCTGATTTTAGTAAATAGTCATGGATGATATTTTGGCTCTCAATAATGACGACTTCAGTATGTATATTAATGAAATTTATCCTGTTGAACTTACTTTAAATAAAGCTAATACTAACAATTTCCATTCTCAATTTTATGTATGTAAAGCATTAACAGTTTGAACGTAAACTAGTAATAACTTAACCCAATCAAATTGCGTAATATTCAATATCAAACAATGACTGGTCTACATTATAATAAGTAATAGGGGTAAACTGAGTATGGAGAAAATGTAAGATATTCAAAATTTATATTTTTGCAACAACGAATAAAAATTTGTCAACCAAAAGTTTTGCTATAATTTCATAAACATGTCGTTCTGTATTAGTACAGTTTTTGGATCTTTCATTTATGTATTTAAGGCCATACAAAGTTTGGGCATCAAAAGTCCACATAATTATTGATTTTATAAGGAAAATTTGTCCTTTTAAAACATAACATGTTTCCAAAACAATACGTTACTACAAAGTAAAATCATTTCTCTAAACACTGCAAAAATTTTCATTTCGATTGGTACAGAAGTATTGTCATAAAGTGCGTTGAAATAAACAGTGGTATAGCAAACATCGAATTCCCTCACACAATCTTGCAATTGTTAGGCACTATAGTGCAAAATGTAGCAGGACTAAACAAGTCTTGTGTGAACACATATTACAGCTCTTTGCCTAAATAAATTTTAAGACGCACAATAAAACAAAAACACACCTGCAAATGCAGTTACCAATAGGATGACCATAACATGAACAATATTAAGGAAATAAAAGATAGTACATTTGGATACAGTATCAAATGTGATCGCTATACTATACTACTACAAACTTCCCGGAAGTTTCAGTTCCGATCCGCATACGGGTCCGAATACTACGAAAAATTAGAAACCAGAAACTACACTCCTATCAGGTTCCATAAACTCTCATCATATACCTTAATTAATTATATTTAATTTCTGCATACCACTATTTGTTTCCTTTGTCTTTTCGAAAATAAAATGTTGTTCTTTGACATAACTCGGAACAATTAAATTGCCCCAAGAACCACCCCTCCCCCTTGTCCGAAGTTGAATAGACTTTGATCAATGACCTTGATCGACCTCGTCCAAACTATATTTGTCTAGCAAAAGACGTTTTATTGCTAAGAAGCTCATCTCATGTGTCAACGATTGAACATAATAAGTTGATATATTGTCTTAACATAAAAGTACATGTCCAGGTTTTGAACCGGTCAGTTTACGCCAAATTGATTTTTGTTTGTTTGGATATTTTCCATTGAAATTTCTGATAGAAACAGGATTTTTTAAAAATATTTTCTCCGGTATTCTAAAAGAAAAACATTAAAATGCTGTCTTTTTCAATTTTGAAATACAAAAAAAAAAAAAAATAACACAAAACAAACGACCCCTCCCTTTCCCCCTTTCCAAAAAAGAGGCAAAATGATATATATCGGAGACCAAAATGACGTCAATGGCCATATACATATGTATGTCCGAACTTAAACTTCCAGACTAAACATATGTACACAAATGGACAATTGACGTCAATTAGTTACCGCAGGCAAAATGCTACAATATATTTTAATTTTGTAGGGAATGATTTTTTTTATTATTTAATTTTTTGAAACTCAGCTTTTCAAAAAAAAAATAGTTTGTTTCCGTTCAAAATTAGAAGAAAAATAAATTCAACATAGAGTTTCAAATCAAAATCATAGATCGGTGAATAGTAAGATTTACAGTAAATCAAATGAATTTATTTTACTTGGCCTATACATATAGTTATTGTTGACCATTGCCTCGAGATATTGTATAAGTTATTCTTTGTAATAGGTCACTTAAGGATTCTTCACATAAGTTTTATATAAAGAACAATATAGATATTCATTTTCAGTTTATATTATATATATATAAAAAAAAAATCTAATAAATTTCTATTTTTAGAAATTAAAATGTATGCAAATTGGTCAGTTGCCGAAAGATCCACAAGGGAATCGTAACTTACCAAAAATCCTTTGGTTGCCTCATTTAATAGTTGTTTTGTCTATTATAAAACAATAGGTTATTATTCTTGACAAAATTAGTATCTTGCGATAGAAATGGCTTTAATGGTGGTATCTTCAATTCTGATTTTTTCAATTTCCTGTGTTTTGGTTACCTGCTTTAGGATACCAGGTTTCGGTGGATCGACTGGTATGCATGGTTCGCCTGGTTTAACGGGTTTTCCGGGTTTAGCTCCACCAAGTAAGTATTGTTTTTTCGGTAATAAACTTTAAAACTATTAAGATATCAATTTATACTTTTTATTGACGATTGCTTCAATATCATACTTTTTTTTTCATTACATGTGATGTACTTTGAATTTAGATAAATTGAATTTAGAATTATTTATTCGTTTTAGTATTTCATCCGTATTTTTATTTTATTTTTGTATTCACCAAAAATACCTTATAAGTTTCATGTAGTTAATCTACATCATTTCGATTAATCATTCGCTTAGCTAAAAATTGTAAATCATTATTGAAAAAAAAACCCGACAAAACTTGTATGTATCCGGACCAGAACTTTTTGAACATTCTATACAATTAACAGGGTTTTATCTTTCTATTTTGCTCCTTCAAGTACATGTATATCACTATATGCGAAATGTATTGTGTAATGTATAATATTAGCCGCTCTCTCCCAATCTTGAATTCGCAACTGCCATGGAAATGAATTTTCCTACGCCTTCACTAAAGTGTCAGTAAATCTCAAAGGGGTTTGAATTTTTGTTGACTCACAGCAGGTGTAAGAAAGTTAATCACTTTCATAATATCAAAAACAAATGATAAACTAAAAGTGAAATTTATGCAAGTACAGATCAGAACAGTTTATACAAGTACAGACGCAATTCATACAAGTACCGACGTAATTTATACAAGTACAGACGCAATTTATACAAGAACAGACACAATAAATACAAGTACAGACGAAATTTATACAAATACAGTCACAGTTCAGTTTTACAAGAACAGACACATAAATTTATATTACACTTAACTCTTAAAAACATGCAAATGTTATGCCCGACTACTGCTTGAATTGACAACCGTGTAAAATGAATAAGTATTATATATAGCTGACAAGGTGCGAATTCAGAATTTTGAGTCAAGTAGGGATCGTTGATAAAAAAAGAAGAATTGTGTGTTTCATAATAATTATAACAAATACCGAATTGAGAAGCTATAGGCGCGTAAATCACCATCCCGGTTTAATACCCTATCTGTAGATCTAGGGGGAAATCCTTAAAAAATCAACAAACCTTATTTACATGATGTTGAGGTTAAATGATGGTCTCCGATTTTGTTAAGCATGGAAACATCGCAGAAAATTTGGTAAACATTAAATAATAGAGACAAAAAGGCATACAATAAAAAAGAATTAGACAATTGGCAAAATAAAATAAGAGTAGAGAAAAAAAGCAAAAAAAGACCATAATGCAGAAATGAGGAACCCTCGACAAGACCTTCATATTTTATGCAACTACTATTTGAATAATATGACATTGTTTATTTACTAATTTCGAATTTTGTGTATTCATTCTTTTATTCATTTATGTATTTATTTTTGGCAACAAACTTTATTTTTAAACTCTTCGGTTGATACGAATTTGGAAATTCGTACACTCCTGCACTCAAGGCGTGCACACTGTCGCGAGACCACCGTCGTTAAAATTCTGTGGATTCTGATTTTGGTTTTACCTATTTTCGTGGTATGAGGAAAACTGGCATATTCTTGGATATTTAATTTCATGTTTTTAGAAATTCGGCACGCATTCCTTTAGAGTATTTGTAATTCGATGAATTTTTAAATTCTTGGTTATACTATACCCACTAGATTAAAAAAAAACAACATTCAACTAAAAAGGACGTCCACTCTGTATTTTTTTGTCATATTGGCAACATTACTTACTATTCTAACATTTTTTCTATTCCACAGCTTGTCAGACAATCCAAAGCAAATACTGTGCTAAATATGGATTCAATGTAACAACCTTTCCAAACTATCTTGGACATACTTCGGTGGAACTTGCAGATATAAATTTGGGCACCATACTCGAACAGATTAAATTTTGTACCATAGAACGAACACGGTCCCAATTGATAGCATGCGCAATTCACGTTCCGATTTGCATTCAGGGCAAAAAAATACCACCTTGTATGGAAGATTGTAAAGGTAAGTCCAGTTAGAAAAAAACATCTAACTTCCAGTTGGGGGGGAGGGGGTGTTCTAAACATTATTCTGGTCTATTATGAATACGAATTCATAATTCACCAATACCTTATAGTGTTAAATTTTGAAATATTTGATTTGGGGAAAGGGAGGGGTGCTGCTGAGAATTAGGAATAAGAGAACCATATTTTGACACAAAAAAGTCCTCTTAAATTACGTTAATTCTCATCGTTTAATTTTTTCAAGGAGAAAGTTGGATGCGCTGGGTGCGCTTGGTGCACTGCCGCCTGAATCCGCACATGTGATAATAACTACTGATCGGTATAAAAAAGCATCTTTGAATACTCACACAACTAGTTTAGCTCTGCTTCGTGTAATTTTTTATATGACCCAGAGTCAGTTCGAAACATTAAACTGATGCTAATAAGAACTATCTGAATAATATATTTGTTCACAGAATTGTATTATTGAACTGATCACATGTATTTTTGACACACCTACTTAAATGTATTGACTTTCCTTTTTTAATACATATACACCAAGAGAAAAAATACTGATAGAATCGTATAACCTCAAAACGGAGGTTAAAATGTTTAGTAGAGCTGGCATCCGAAGCTCATAGCAAGACACTCTTACGAAACATGCAGTACAAATTATCAACAATAACTTAAATTTTAACTGTGCAACAGAAATAACTATATGAAGTTAAACCTGTTCAAAGCATACAAATATATATATATGCATCTGAGCAAATATAAATTCAGATCATTTATTATACATGGAGCAGTGTGCAAATCCATCTTTTGACATTTCAGAAGTAATTACGACTTGTAAGGTAAACCAACTGCCAGGATTGCATATGGCTGAAACACTTTGTGGAATTTTCCCATCCAAAGTAACTGCAGGAAACGGTGGCTGTATAAGTATGCCATAGAGTGAAAGGTACGAGGTTTGTATGGAAATTAAACTATAATATTCTTGCTGATTTAGAATACGAGTAACATTAATTTAATCAATTCAATTATTTCTTGGAAATTTTTTTTCTCGCATTCTTGTAAGTTTAATGTAGAAATAAGTTGTTTGTACATGTATACTGATTTGATAAAAAAAAAAAAAAAAAAAAAAGGGCGAAAGATACCGAATGTAAAACCAATATCACTCACAAGTCGCAAAGAAACCGAAGACATCATGTTAAATACGAAAAACAACGAAATAAAACAAACAGTTTGCAAAACACTACCTTCCATACGGTTTTATTGACAGGGAAGACCGAACCAATATAATGAACATATGTCATATTTCAGAACAATCGTAACTACTCGGCCTTTTTTGATAGATGTAGTGAGAATTGCAGAGTAAGTCGACAATTTAAAATTGACTATTATACTATACATGTGCTTTACGATATTTATTTTTGTTGTAGGTTCATATACAGATTGGGATGATCGCAGCGTTATAGTTGTATAATTAATAAATGCATCAAGATAATATACTCATGCTGCATGTGGTTGATTAAACAAAAATGTTTTATTGTTGATACTATCTGTTTTTAAATCACGGATGTGAAACATTCGACAATCCTCGGTAGAATCCGCTACTCTCCTTCTATGAGGGTACGGAATCGGCCGAGTTGAGACGAATGGGATATGAAATAAGCTATTATAGAACTTTTTGATAACCATTCAAGATCAACCTGTTAGAATAATGTCTACGATTAAAAAATATAGACGATTTTGTTTCAAACTTTTGTTCCTTGTTTTAATTATATTTTATTAGGTTATGTTGAACTTGTCAAATGACCTTTCCTCTGGCCTTTGTTAGTCTTATATGATTTTAAATTTTAGTTTCTTGTGTATAATTAGGAGTTTAGTATGACGTCCATTATCACTGTACTATTATGCATATTTTAGGGGCCAGCTGAAGGACACCTACGGGTGCGGGAATTCTCGCTACATTGAAGACCCATTGGTTGCCTTCGGCTGTTGTTTGCTCTATGGTCGGGTGGTTGTCGCTTTGACATATTCACCATTTACTTTCTCAATTTTATTTAATATATGTCATAGTTTTTTGGTAAAACAAGAAAGGTTACTGCAGACTGCTAACCTATCGGCATAATAAATTTATAGCAAATGATTCCGCTCAATTTGATGCGTTGGTCCGTTTTCAATTTGCTGTGTATTACGTACATGGGGGGACATACACTCCCCCCCCCCCCCCCATACCGCTAAAGTTATATGTTCTTTTAAAGAGCAACACAAACACATATATTTCCATAGCACGTTTATTTCAGAGACAGATATCATCACAAGACAAATATGGATTATTACACAAAGGGACACAACTCTAACGACTTCACTACAAAACACATACGATCATACATGTATATATGCATATCATGAGATGTGGGAGCTTTGTATCCGTGTTGAAGTTTTACTTTGAATTTTGAGACGAACAACAGTTACACGAAAATTCAGTCCCCTTTTTTCATT